>NC_045451.1:3224884-3406951 GCF_002776525.5 Piliocolobus tephrosceles
TGTCCCATACATGCACGTGTCCCATATACACGTGTCCCATATACACACGTGTCCCATACACACACGTGTCCCATACACGCACGTGTCCCATACATGCATTACACGTGTCCCATATACACACGTGTCCCATACACGCATGTGTCCAATACATGCACGTGTCCCATATACACATGCGTCCCATATACGCACATGTCCAATACATGCATGTGTCCCACCATATACACGTGTCCCATACATACATGTGTCCAATATACACACATGTCCCATATACACATGTGTCCCATATAGGCATGTGTCCAATAAATGCACGTGTCCCATATACACCTGTGTCCCATATACACACGTGTCCCATATAAACACGTCCATACACGCACGTGTCCCATATATGCACATGTCCAGTACACACACGTGTCAATACACGTGTCCATATACACACGTGTCCAATACATGCACGTGTCCAATACACATACGTGTCCCATATACACGTGTCCAATACATGCACATGTCCCATATACACACGTGTCCCATATACATATACACAAGTATCCAATATATGCACATGTCCCATATACGCATGTGTGCCATATACACACGTCCATACACGCACGTGTCTCATATATGCACATGTCCAGTACACGCACGTGTCCAACACACACGTGTCCATATACATACGTGTCCAATACACGCACGTGTCCAATACACACATGTGTCCCATATACACACGTGTGCAATACACGCACGTGTCCCATATACGCACGTATCCCATATATGCACATGTCCTACGGGTTTGGTTTCTCAGGAGAAGCCTGACTGATAAGAATGTCACATGCTTAGAACCTCTTAATTGACAGTATTTATGTTAAAACAATTCTTTTTCTTTCTGAGTAGCTTAAGAGGAAAAAATATGAAACTATAATATAAAATTATAAAAAAATAAAAATAAAAATATAAAATACATCTTGACGGTTACAACAAAACACGTCATATTGCCCAGTGTTTGGAAGATGGGTGTCTCTGTACCATTTTAAGAAAAACAGTTTGTAAAATAAAATATTTAGGGAAACCATAAATAACTAAATATTTTAAACAACAACAAAAGAAATTCGCTTAAACCGGTGTGTAGTTTCAGACATGTAAGTGGTCAAATAGGAACAGTTAACTTGTATAAAGAAATCCCCTCAGAAAAACAAAACTGTACAGTTCAGTAAAGAGACAAAACACTGTATCTGTTTGCTAAAAGTGATGATAAAACTTATAACTTCACTGAAAACCATTTGTTTGTGAACAAGTGGCATTTGTTGATCAGCCTCAGTCCACATCATAACTATGTTGTTATAGAATGACCAGAAAAGGGCCAGGCATTGTGGCTCACATCTGTAATCCCAGCACTTTGGGAAGCCGAGGTGGGCAGATCACTCGAGGCCAGGAGTTCAAGACCAGCCCTGGCCAACATGATGAAACCCCATCTCTACTAAAAATACAAAAATTAGCCGAGCGTAGTGGTGCACACCTGTAATCCCAGCTACATGGGAGGCTGAGGTAGGAGAATCGCTTGAACCTGGGAGGCAGAGGTTGCAGTGAGCTGAGATCGTGCCACTGCACTCCAGCCTGGGTGACAGAGCAAGACTCCGTTGAAAGAAAGAAAAGAAAGAAAGAAAGAAAAGAAAAGAAAGGAAGGAAAGAAGGAAGGAAGGAAGGAAGGAAGGAAGGAAGGAAGGAAGGAAGGAAGGAAGGAAGGGAGGGAGGGAGGGAGGGAGGGAGGGAGAAAGGAAGGAAGGAGAAGGGAAGGGAAGGAAGGGAGAGAGAGAGAGAGAGAGAAGAAGGAAAGAAGGAAAGAAAAGAAAGGAAACCAGAAAAGAAGGCGGGCTTCAGAGCCCAGGCAGGAGCAGAGAGAATGCTGGTCATCTCAGCTGCCCTGCCTCAGAGTGGGGGGTGTCAAAGCAGGCCATCTCATGGCACAGGCAAATCCAAATAAGCATGACTGACGCTGATAGCCTTCAAGGCTAGATATAACCTTCCCCAAGAAGCCTCTCTATGGTGGGACAAGAAAAGCCTTTGCCCTGATAATCTGGAGCTCAGACACCAACCAGGGAAATGCCTGCTCCTGGGGAAGCGACAGCCTGAGTGCTCCCATTGCAGAAATGAAGTTATTCCTTGTGACGTCATAAAATGCACCTCTACTTTCCACATAATTAATTAACATCATATCCGTTTCTGAGACTTCTCAGGTTGGACTTTAGAAGCAGAAATTTCTGTATAAGCTGATATAGAAAAAAGTAAGATAATACTTTTTATTTACATGGTGCATAAAGTTCACAAAGCCCTATTCCCAACTCGTTGTTATTTTGATTCTCACAATAATCTCAGGTAATAGGAAAAACAGGCATTTGTATCATCTTTGATGAGCAGAAAAGATGAGGTTCTGAGAACTTAAACAGACTTGGGCAAGTGGGGACAGCCCTTCTTGGCAGAGCTGGGGGTGGGTCCCAGGTCTACTGACTCCTAATCCAGTGCTTTTATGGTAACATCTTATAGTTGTCTTACACAATGGTGAAATATGATGTAATGGGTGTTTTTATTTCTCTAACTAAGGGTGGACTTTTGAAGTCAGACTGATATAAGAGAGGATGAGAAAGTGCACTCACTTTTCATAGGTGGAGAGGGACTAACCACATATTAAATAAACTCTGCTACCTCAGAGATAGAAAACATTTCTGTGGAATAACAGGCCCGACTCCCCTGCAGGAAACAAGGGCTGTGTTTGTGTCGGGAATGCTGGCTGCACCCACGTGTAAGATCCCAGTTCTTCCCTGACCACAGCCTCCATGCCTTTGCCATCCCCAGCACACCCAGGTGCCCTGAGAACCACCCTTTTGTTCCAATCACAGCTGAGTGGGCCACACTGCCTATGAGCCTAGTCATTACAGTGGGTCAGTGCTGATACGGGGTTTTCTGCCACTAGGGGGTTGTGAGTAGTTTGAGCCTTGTTCTTTCAGGCCCCTGGAAATCATCATTGTCAGAAAGCAAACCTGATTAGGGCTTAGCTGATTAAAAAAATTCGCTCTAAGAACATTGTAAAGAAATGTATTCGCTTAACTGAAAACCCTTCAAATACAAATAACACACAGTAAAACATTACATATGCATGAAGAGTGTCTGAGAAAGAGGAGGGTTAATGGGAATAAAAGACGAGTTTGTCAGCCCGATGTCAGAGAGAGAGCTCTTGTGCTCTTGAGCGAGATGTTCTGGTTCTTGTATTTTGCTTTCCTTAAAGGACAGAGCGTATCATTAGCCAGCAAAGAGATTTTGTAAGGAAGTCTGAGAACCTTGGAAGGTGCAGCGATTTCATGAAAACAATACAACCCTACAGACAAACACCATATCTGCCAAAAATAGAAGGACAGTCTTAGAAAGCACACGAAGCTATCTCCCAACAAAACGATTCGCCTGTCATTTGCCTGTGAAGTCAGATCCACTCTGTTATATCCACTTATTTCTCTGCAAGTTCCACTTCTCCTCCTCCTGGGGTCCTCTTTTGCCATTTGCACAAATACATACTTAGACGTGACACGTGTTAAAGGATATGCTCCAAGGTTGGCATCAGAGGGTCTCTCCATCCTCTCTCCAAATCTCACTTGCCAGCTTCAGAAAGTTTCTGCCTTTTCTGCCTTCTTCCCTTTGCTGGTTGTGGCTGCACCCACCTGGAGATGGGAGCTGCACACTGGATGCCAAGGCACCATCCCAGGGCACTACAGGGCTCCAAGGAGCCGGTCCTCACTGTCAGTGCCTTTCAAGGGGCATGGGGATACCCAGACGTGAGTCAGGAGGATGACCTTTGGCAAAGTGAATTTGATCTGAGTCAACATACTGGGAGACTTCGGCAAATGGAAGAACCTCTCAATGGCTCCCACTACTCTGCAGATAAAGCAGTGTCACTCCCGATGGCAGAAATGCATCCAGGAACACCTGGGTGACACCTCAGATTTCTTAGGATGAGCTCTGACTACTCACAGGATGGAGTCTGTAACCATGGGTCCCCCATGCGTGTACTGGCGTCCTGGAGATGGTCATTCATCCACAACACCTCACAGGCGTCTACGACCACCCTAAGGGAATCCGTAAAGAACTAGTGTCTCTAACCCATCACTGGGTGTTTAGGGTTTTGATGCCTTTATGTCAATGCAACTGTCATGTGGACTGAGCACCTGTTGTGTACTCTATATAACAGATCCATATCGTACTAGATAACAGATCCATATCGTATGCCCATATTCACTAGCTGCTAGCGCCTTTGCCACCACTTTATTATGTAGGTATTGTTATTTCTGTTGAGTAGAAGAAAAGCTGTGATTCTTGATAAATTAATAATTTCCTTCTCACTACTAGTAAGACACACAGCTAGAGGCTGGATGTAAGCCCAAATTCATGAACTCATCTTGTAAATGCTTATTGGGAACCTGCTATGATTCTAAATGTAATGTTTATTTCATCACACCAAAACGTTTCTACTCCAACTCCCTTCTTTGAAAGATGAGGAATTCCATTGAAGGCCAGAAGGGAACTTTCTCAATTAACTAAGCTAGTAACTGGCAGAGACAACATTAGGTTCCAGGTAACTAATTCCAGTTCATTTCTAACTGTTTCTTTAATGAGCCTGTATATTCTAATGAGTGCATTTTCAAGGCATCCTTAACAATTTCTTTTATCTTAATAAATAATCTAAGAACTCCTCCAGATGCTATTAACACAAAAATTCCTGGATTGTGTCCAGCAAAGCAGAATATGAACGTCAATATTCCAGTGATCAGAGTAGACAAAACTAGGTAGGCAGTTCCATTTCCAGAACTCTCTCTTCATGAAGTGTTTCTGTTCAGAGAAACAGAAATCCAGACATTACACCAGCAATATGGGGTGGGAGATGATATATAGATACATGAATAATTCCTGCCCCTCAAGAGCTGGTTGAATTGGAAAGAGTAATAACCACATGAAAGTGAACATACAAGAAATAATTTGAAATCAATTTTCAAGTAAACTCAGCATCTTCTCAGGGGTTCCTTGACAGCAAAAAGAAGACTATATATTCTGAGGCACTCAGGTCCTTAGATAAAGGTCTATTTATTCTACATGTAAGAAAGGCATGTGAAATTTTGGTTTTCAAACCCAGGATGTGAACTCCTATTTCCACTGACAACCTATTAGGTGACAAATAGTTCCCTGGCAGCAAGAAGACAGAAAATAGAACACTGACGATGGTGTGATGTGGTCCATCGTGGAAGACTCCCTGCAGGAAGCAATTCTTCAGCTCTATCTTCAGCATCATCTTTTGGAAAAAGAAGAAGTCAGATTTCATATCAGGGATGTCTCTGACTGAGGTCCCACAGGCTGTATCTTCTCTGTGTTCCTCTTTGCATTCTGCCTAAGCAGGTGTGCGTGAGGAGGGAGGAAGGACACATGAAGGAAGCAAGAGCAGGAAGAAATGAACAGGCTCTTGAACATGGATGGAAGGGAGAGTAAGCACAGCAGAACGTGACTGAGGAGGAAAGAATGCATGAAGATGAGATCTGCTCGAGGCTGGGGGCAGAAGCTCCTGCAGTGGTGGGGACCGTCATTCACCATCATTAGCTCCTGCTCAGGTCTAAGTTGACTTCTCAGGCTACTGTCCTGTCGGTGGTGGCGGAGGGTGGTGTTTTGCAAAACTAGATGGAGAGTGCCTTGTACATGCTAGGCATTCAAGGAGTGATTCACTGAACCTGTGTATCCTAGTTTCTAGGGACTCAACCTTTTTCCATAGTCCTGGGTTTTCTAAAAGTCCACACTCTCTTCAAAAGGTAAAAATCCTCTTATGTGGCAGCTCATTAACAAAAACAAATAACCAGATAAGTAATTTAGTGAATGCAGTGAAGCATCCACATGTATTACAGACACAAGAATAAAATACTTTATCATTTTTGCAGAAGAGATACTCAATGTTAAACGAAAGAAAAACAAATTTAAAAGATAAAAAAAAAAATGTGTCTCCATTGATCTTCTCTAATTGTTTTTTTTGTTTTTTTTTTTGAGACACAGTCTCACCCTGTTGCCCAGGCTGGAGTGCAGTGGCAGGATCTCAGCTCACTGCAAGCTCCACCTCCCGGGTTCCCGCCATTCTCCTGCCTCAGCCTCCCGAGTAGCTGGGACTACAGGCACCCACCACCTCGCCTGGCTAGTTTTTTGTATTTTTTAGTAGAGACGGGGTTTCACCGTGTTAGCCAGGATGGTCTTGATCTCCCGACCTCGTGATTCGCCTGTCTCGGCCTCCCAAAGTGCTGGGATTACAGGCGTGAGCCACCGCGCCCAGCCGATCTTCTCTAATTGTTTGAGATTTTCAGAGAGGGGGCTGAAGACCGACGCTTTCTCCTTGTGAACGAAGATGTTTCTTATTAACAGGAGGAGCTGTGAATGGGTTGAGCAGGCGAGCCTCGGAGCAGGCGAGCCTCGGAGCAGGCTGAGGGCCGTTTTGCTACATTAGCTCGGGCTGCTGAGTCTGATCATCAGCTGTGAAGGAGAGCGGGGGCTCCTGGATCCTGTGAGCCAGGGACTCCCGAGCACAGCCCGTGGATGGCAAAGCTCTGGATGGCCACGGACCGCGCTGGCTGCTGTTTGTCTCTCTGTGTTGTTGCTGGGTCACAATCCCACAGACCGCCACCAAGCAGCCCTTCTGCCCATGGCCACCCCCGCCCCCAGAGGCCCAGGTGGGCACCTCCCAATTCATGAGCCAATGTAAATGCTCACACTGGCTGAGGAGGTGGACAAATGCCCTGTCAACACCCACAACCATGCTGACCACTGCACAAAAGGCCCTCAAGAGGAGTGGCCAGACCGGCAAGATAGGTCCCTGAGCCCTGGCAGGCCACCAGTTCCACACCCCGCCACTGATCCAGCAGGAAGCTCCTGATTCCAGCACCTGAGTCCAGTCCCGCAGCTGTAGCTGGTGCCTGCTCCGCCTGTCTCAGGCGTCCCACACCAGCAAGGCTCCCTCTGGGGCTGGGGCTGTTTCAGGGGGCCACTTAAATTGCCCCATCCTATTGGCTGCTGACCACCACCTGCCCGCAGCACCTGCTTTCCCGTGAGCACCTGGTCCGTGTTCTCTGCTTCTCTCCTGCCTGCAGGAGCACAGGAGGCTGCATGCTCCTCAGCGGCGCTGGCCTGGTGAAGGACAGACAGATGCGGCCTTAGGAATCCACGGTTCTGCAATCACAGAGCCAGTCCTAGAGAAATCAGGTAAGTCGGTGAGGTGGACTCCGGCTGCCCCAGCGCTAGCTGGCTGTGTCCTGGCCTTCAGCTGCTTGAGGATCTAAATGCAGCTCCCCCACGAAGACCTGTCCTTAGGAAGAAATCTCCTTTGACAATTCCTCAGCAACTTGCAGGGAAATGCAATAATAGATGAAGAAGGGATGCAGTGTGAGTCATTTACACCTCAAATGAAGTAAGTCAAAGCATCACATCTTCCAGTAGTGTTTCCACTAAGTCCCGGAAATGCATTAGTAGTTAGCAGGTTCCAGAGGTGTTTGGCCAACATGAGCAGGTGCTCCAGGCCTGATCCACCGGCTCCGCCCTAGGCCACCATGCATCACTGTCTTCTATGATGTTTGACTTCTATGTGCAGGTCTTACCTTCCCAGCTGGATTGGAAGTCTTTGAAAACAGGCCCTCTGCCATATATCCCCTCCCTGACCCACCTTGCCTGTAACAGAGGCCTCGGACGTGGCAGAGCAATAGAAATCTGCTGCACGAAGAGCGATGCGCAAAGGAGGGAGAGGAAGGGAACCGTGGCGGCGGCAGCCTGCCCTGTCGGAGAGGCAGCTATGCTAGGAGTCTAGTGCACTCTCTGGTTATTCTCCGGGCGCAGCATAGGGAGCCTGGTGAGGAGGGAGGGCTTGGCTGGCTCCTGGGCTCGCCCTTGCCTGGCACCAAGGAGCCCGCTGTTATTTCTGTGTGTCCCAGGCACACGCTCCAGCACCACTAGGGTACATTTTAGAACATTCCGGGGGCAGTTAGCACCAGGTCACCTGGTAGAAAACTAAAAAGGGCCTGAGCATTTCCTAAGCGGGGCCCTGAGCCTGCCTGAGCTCCTCCTCTCTCCACCTGGAGGGCGCATGGCCGGGAAGATCCGTCAGGAATCAGCGGCTTCCCCGCCTCACCCCTGTTTTAGAATCAGGATGGAGACTGGCGGGCGTTTCTCGGGCAGCACCCCTGTAGGTGGGGGGAGCCCACCCTTCGTCCCCTCCAGCCCCCCGGGGTGGAGTCAGTCCCGGCGCCAGCACCCCCGGGCGCCCCTCAAGCGGGGAAGCCTGCGGGCAGGGCGTCTCCCTCGGGCCCGGGGGAGGCAGCACCGCGGAGTCGAACAGCAGCCCCTGTTGGTGCTCAAGTCAGAACCAGCGCGTGGCTCGCTAGGACCAGGGACTGAAGCCGCTCTCAAGCAGCCCAGCCCTACGACTGCTCAGCTGCGAGAAAGGAGGGGGGAAAGAAAGCAGGTTCGTTGGCCATTTTCCAGTTTTTCTTTTTTGCCCAAAGAAAAACACTAAAAACTTCCACCTTGTGGCACCTGCCCTGAGGTACATGTTTATTTCTGTCATCTGCAGTGGTGCGGCCTGTATCCCCCGCCGGGGCACCAGGTGGAACCGCGGGGAAGGAGGAAGAGGGGGGGGAAGGAGGAAGAGAAAGCCTGAAGCAGAGGCAGGGTCAGCTGCACAGGTAGATAGAGTCTGGAGAAACATGTATGTCAGGGGTAGAAAAACAACCCTCTTAAATCTGGGGGATTCCAGAGAACACACTCACTATTCCATTCCTGAAACCTGTCAGTTATGCATGAAGTTTCTGGAAAGAAAATCTTGGCCCCAAATCTAAGTGGACAGACAGCCTTACAGCCAATTCCTTAGCCCCTGCCTCTTTAAAAGCCCCACTTCTGAGCTGATAAAGGCAGAAATCAACTCGTTTTAGTTACTTATGGCCTTTAAACCAAAGAAACAAAATGTCTGAGTGTCCTGAGCCTCTCTCAGTGTATTTGTATGTAAAAGACATTTTGGTGGTCAGTTTCAGGCCACGGAGATGTGAGATTCATGTGTCAACGTCACCAACACAAAGCCAGACGAGCACGTGGCCGTGGACAGTAAAGAGCCCTTGCTCAGAACAAGGTATTTTCTGGGTCTCGAAGGAGACTAACTCCAACTTAGAGACACAGCAGCCGCTGCAATATCTCAGGACAAACGCAAAAGTTCCATTTTTAAAAAAGAAAGATCTAGAAAGAGGGCAAATTCTCCTGGAGTCATTCTCTCGCACCTCACCTTCCTGGCCTTTAGAAGGACATGGAAATGAAGTGATATTCCTGGTTTCTGAAAACCCAGGAACAAATAAAAGGCAAAAGTCACTACTTCTTTACTCTGAGAAGTTCGAGCTCCAAGGCCTTCACCTTGGAAGAGAATTACCTTTTTATTTTAATAAACAGCCCAATCCCATCAAGTTTCCCATGCCCTACCAACTGGTGCCAGAATCATTTTGGCCACTAAGCCAATAGCTGTCATAAAGGTGTAGGAGCTACATGTCTCTTTTGTTTTCCTGTTTGTTTGTTTGCTGCTGTTATTTATAGGAGATGTATAGTATCTGCTGTATCTGGATACTGACAGTTGCAACTATATAACCTATAACCGGGTTTTCTTGTTTTTTGCAGGCAATAGCTCATTTCATTCTTTTATCTCTAATTACTAGTAAAGTATAGAAGTTATCATTTCTGTTGGACACAGTGGTTCACACCTTTAATCCCAGCACTTTGGGAGGCCAAGCTGGGCGGATCACCTGAAGTCAGGAGTTTCAGGTGAAACCCCATCTCTACAAAAAATTAAAAAATTAGTTGGGCACAGTGGCACACGCCTGTAATCCCAGCTATTCGGGAGGCTGAGGCAGGAGAATCACTTGAACCCAGGAGGCGGAGGTTGCAATGAGCCGAGATCGTACCATTGCATTCCAGCCTGGGCGACAAGAGCGAAACTCCATCTCAAAAAAAAAAAAAGAAAAGAAAAAAAAATAATTCCTTCTCCTTAAAAATGTAATATTACAGATAAAGTTCCTTTGACTGCTGTGCAACATTGGTCCTCTCCCCCTTCCCCAGGGGTGTCCCCCCAGCTACCCTTGTGGGCCTGGTCTATTTCCCCATACAATTCTGTGCACCTTGCTTCTTTGTGTTTGTGTGTACATGGGTGCATTATCACACTCTAATTCTCTAACATTATTTTTTATTTTACTTTGGTAATGTTTCAAAATTAATAAACTTTATTTTTTAGAGCCGTTTTAGGATCACAGCAAAATTGAGCAGAGTGCACAGAGATTATATACCCTCTCCCCAAGTATGCACAGCCTCCCCCACCATCAAATCCGCCACCACAGAGTACATTTATTACAATCAATGAACATCCACTGACCCATCGTGATCCCCCAAAGTCCATGGTTTACACTGGAGCTCGCTCTGCATGTTATACATCCTATGAGCTTGGACAAATGCATAATGACATATATTCACTGCTACAGTACACAGAGTAGTTTCATTGTCCTAAAAATAACCCCTTCCCTCTAACCCCTGACAACCACTGATTTGTTTTTACTGTCTTCACAGTTTTGCCTTTTCCAGAATGTCATCTAGTTGGAATCACGCAGTGTGTAGTCTCTTCAGATTGACTCTTTTCACTTAGTAATATGTATTTAAGGTTCGCTCTGTGTCTTTTCATGACTTGGTTGCTCATTTCTTTTTAGTGTTAACTGATATTCCATTGTCTGGATGTACCAGTGTTTATCTCTTCACCTACTGAAATACATCTTGATTGCTTCCAAGTTTTGACAATTAAGAGTAAAGCTGCTATAAACATCCAAGTGCAGGTTTTTATGTGGACACAAAAAGTTTCTAGCTCCTTTGGGTAAATCTCAAGGAACATATGGCGAGGGTAGGTTTTTGTTTGTAAGACACTGCCAAACTGTCTTCCAAAGTGGCTGTACCATTTTGCATTCCCACCGGCGATGAACGAGAGTTCCTGTTGCCCCACATCCTTGCCAGCATTTGCTGTTGTCAGTGGTCTGGATGCAGCCGTTCTCATAGGTATGTTGTGGTGTCTCACTGTTGCTTTCATTTACATTTTCCTGAGGACATGTAATGTGGAGCTTATCTGCCATCCTTCTATATATCGTCTTTGGCAGGGTGTTTGTTAAAGCCTTTTGCTCATTTTCCAGTATGTTTCTCGTTCTCCTATTATTAACTTCAAGAGTTCTTTGTATATTTTGGATAACAGTCTTTTATCAAATGTGTTTTTTACAGATATTTTCTCCCAGTCTGTGGCCTGTCTTTTCATTCTTTTAGCATTGTCTTTCACAGAGCGGAAGTGTTTCATTTTAAAGAAGTTCAGCTTATCAATTATTTATTTTATGGATTGTGCCTCTGGTGTTGTCTCTAAAACGTCCTCACCGTACCCATGGTCATCTAGGTTTTCTTCCATGTTATCTTCTAGGAGCTTTATAATTTTGCATTTTACATTTATGTATATGGCCTATTTTGAGTCAATCTTTGGGAAGGGTGTAAGGTCTGTATCTAAATTTACTTTTTGGCATGACAATGTCCACTTGTTCCAGTACCGTTTTATCTTAGCTCTATTGTATTGCTTTTGCTCCTTTGTCAAAGATCAGTTGAGTATTTTTATGTGGGTCTATTTCTGGGCTCTCTACTCTGTTCTATTTTTATTTTGCTAATACCGCACTACCTTGGTTAACATAGCATCAGTCTTCCAACTTTGTTCTTCTCCTTCAATATTGAATTGGTTATTTTGGGACTCCTGTCTCTTCATATGCACTTTAGAATCAGTTGGCCAATATCCACAAAATAACTTTCTGGGATTTTGGTTGGAACTGCATTGAATCTTGGATCAAGTTGGGAAGAACTGATATCTTGACAATATTGAGTTTTCCTATCCATGAGCATGGAATATCTCTCCATTTATTTAATTCTTTGATACCTTTCATCAGAGATTTATAGTTTCTGTCATATAGATTTCATTTTTGGGGTGCTAATGTAAATATTATTGTGTTTTTAATTTCAAATCTCACTTGTTCATTGCTGGTATATGGGAAAGCAATTTACTTTCATATATTAACCTTGTATCCTGCAACCTTGCTATAATCACTTATTAGTTCCAGGAATTTTTTATTTGATTCTTTCAGATTTTCTACATGGATGATCATGTCATATGTGAAAAAGACAGTTTTATTTCTTCCCTCCCAATCTGTATGCCTTTTATTTCCTTTTCCTGTCTTAATGCATTAACTAAGATTTACAATGTTGAAAAGCAGTGGTGAGGGGATATCTTTGCCTTGTTCCTGATCTTAGCAGGAAAGCTTTGAGTTCCTCACCATTACGTGTGATATTAGCTGTTAGGGTTTTTGTAAAGCAAGTTAAGGATGTTCCCCTTCATTCCTAGTTTGCTAGCAGTTATCATGAATGGGTGCTTGATTTTGTCAAATATTTTTCCGCAGCTATTGTTATGATCATGTGATTTTTCTTCTTTAGCCTGTCGATGTGATGAGTTACATGAATTGATTTTTGAAAGTTGATCCAGCCTTGCATACCTGGGGTAAATCCCACCTGTTCATGGTATATAATTCTTTTTATATTTTTTACACATTTTTATACATTTGATTCTTTTTATGCAATTTACAATATTTTGTTGAGGATTTTTGCATTTATATGTTCATGAGAGATACAGTTCTGTAGTTTTCTTTTTTTGTAATAAGCTGCCTCCTACAAAACAGCCCAACTAAAAAAGTATATTATTTCTATTTTCATTTTTTTAGAGAGCACTCAGAAGACACAAGCTATCTTTAAAAGCAAAATAAAACCAAAAAGTACCCTTTAGCTTATTGTTCAGAACTGGTCTTAAAATACATTTTCACATTCATAGTAAAATCAGTTGAAGCCAAGTGCACATGATAATGACTTATTAACAGCAATGTCTTACATCTGAAAAGTATTTCCTAATATCTCACTTCTCTCATTTTATTTTCACAAGTGTGCTGGTGTTATCATGATTCCATTTGCTGACCAGGAAACAGTGACTCAGCAATGACTGTCTTGCCCAAGGTAGAGTGAAGGCTGAACACAAATGTTTTAATTCCTGATCCAGTTCTTCCACCAGGAAGCCAAATTTTCTTCTATGGCCTTTCTCCTGCTTCTCTCAATCCCAGGTTTTTGGTCCTTATTCACCGGAGTCCTCCCTACAGAAGCCTCAGCACAATCCAGCCCAGCCAAGGCCAGAGGCATTGCTTCAACCTGCTTTTATTTACTCCCTTCCACCCACCTGGCCAACTCAAATCCACTGGCTTGGGAATCAGGTCATATTCCCAGACATGTGACTCATAAACTGTTGTCGCCGGGATGCCTCAGCCAGGGCCACCAGGTTTCATGGTGCTCCAGCTATCCTGTCCAGGCCACTTCTGCACAGTGGCCTCAGGCATCTGGGTAGTGAGGAGCAACACACTCATTGTACCTGCCTGTGGCAGATCTAAAAGTAAGATCCAATATGATGTGCTCCCTTGACATCTGGTAAAACTGGGAGGGCTGGGCTGGGCGCGGTGGCTCACGCCTATAATCCCAGCACTTTGGGAGGCTGAGGCAGGCGGATCACGAAGTCAGGAGTTCGAGACCAGTCTGGCCAACTTGGTGAAACCCCGTCTCTACTAAAAATACAAAAATTAGCCGGGCGTGGTGGCGAGTGCCTGTAATCCCAGCTACTCGGGAGGCTGAGGCAGGAGAATCACTTGAAACCGGAAGACGTAGGTTGCACTTAGCTGAGATGGCGCCACTGCACTCCAGCCTGTGCAAGAAGAGTGAAACTCCCTCTGAAAAAAAGAAAAAGACTGGGAGGGCCTCAAATGACCTAGACACAAGTTCCTATCCCCACCCACTCCTGTGGATAACGCCCCCTGACCGAACAGCCGTCCTTCCCGTGGGGACCAGGCACAGTTCATGCTAATCCTTGAGCGGGGCGAGCCATGGAATTATTCAAACAAGGCAACACACGCCCATAGGAACCGGGGGCCACGCCCCCACCCTTGGTACTACAAAGCTACCTCCTCCAGCCCTGCTGATTCACTCTGCCCCCACACGCAACCCTATGTGGCCCCGTGTGGCATGTGGCGTCTTCCTCCCTGGGCTGTGAGGAATAAACTGTTGTCCATTTCATCTGCTCAGTGTCAGTTGCTGTTTGTTCGGACATCCCTGTAGTCCCAGGAAGTGAATCCCTGCCTCCCCAACAGGCAGAGTAGGAAGTGATGGAACCGCCTCTCCACAGTCATCCCTTTGCTGGGATTCATCTTCTACCTTCATGGTCACAGCTCAGTTCTACAGCTTATCTTGTCAATTGCAGGCAAACACAGCCTGTGTTGGACCTGACTCTGCTCTGGGCCCCACACCCTTTAGCAGGGCCCTGTGTATGCCTAGCCCTGGAGCTCCACCTGCCTTGGAAGCTCTAGCCTGCAGACGATGTCCTTGCAATTCCCATAAAAATGACTCTAACTCTCAAGTCCTCAGTAGTCAGCCGCTCTGAAGTTCCCGGTGACCACGCCCTGACTCCTGGGTCAGATGCACTGATGGGACCAGCTTCTGGAGCTGCACCTGCTCACTCTCAGAAACTTTTCTATTCTACCTGCATCTCAGCCTCCGTTTCAACCTTAACAGCAGATTTCTGCCCTTGTGTGCCATTTCTCTATTCTGCGACCTAAATAGGTCCCTAGTTAACCTTGGAAAATGAAATATTTGAGTTTGTTTGTTTTTAAGCAAGGTCATTTTTATTTGTATTTATTTATTTATTTAAGATAAAGTCTAGCTTTGTCACCCAGGCTGGAGTGCGACAGGTGATCTCAGCTCACTGCAAGCTCCGCCTCCAGGGTTCAAGTGATTTTCCTGCCTCAGCCTCCTGAGTAGCTGGGATTACAGGTGCCCGCCACCATGCCTGGCTAATTTTTGCATTTTTAGTAGAGACGGGGTTTCACCATGTTGGTAAGGTAGGTCTTGAACTCCTGACCTCAGGTGATCTGCCCGCCTCGGCCTCCCAAGTGCTGGGATTACAGGCGTGAGCCACCGTGCCCAGCCGAATGCAGGATGGTTTTCACCACACTTTGTTGCCATCTGAGGCCTGTGGCCTCCTTCATGCCCCCACTTTTATGTATTATTTCTCACAATCTATCTCAATGCCCCAGCTGTTTATTTAGGAATCTTAATGTTTTCAGAAACTGCAGTGCTGTTATTTTACATTTATGCATAATTTGCCATAAATGACAATTTTATGTTGTCATTTTCTCATTTCTTGATGGAACCACTGAGGAAATGCCAAATTGAAGCTGGGATTGAAATTCCGAGACTTTAGAGATCCCACCCTTTCCACCTGACCTTCCCAAGCCTAGATTTTCTTACCCTCCAGAGCTGACTCGCAGGCAGACGTCTTTCGTCTTCAGCAGAAGAAATCTAGCCATAGCTCATTCTTGGGGATGTGATGGCTAATCCTGTCTAGATACTGACTCTTCCTGAGACCAAAACTGCAACTTCCACAGTGTGTCCCACTCTCTTGTCTAGATGTGACATCAGGTGGGGCCCTCAGAGGGGACTGAGTTTGACCTAAGACATGGCAGGAGAGGCTTGTGTTGATGTCCTCTTAGGATACATGTTCCCAGGAAAAGGCTATGTAAGGGAAAATCCACTTTAAACAAAAACAAAACTTTCATAGTAAATAATGAAAAAAAGGTCAGTTGGTGGTTCTACCTTGAAACCACATAAAACCTAATTATAAATTTATTTTAGTTTAAACAAAATTTAAGTTATAATTATGCAATAATCCTTAGATTCAACAAGGAAGGCTTTCAGTGTTGCTGCTTTTCTGGCGTAGTTTTTCCAACACAATTCTAAGCCAGCAGGATGACACCCCGCCCCCAGCTTTCAGCACTCCCCCACAAAAGGTCACATCTGCAAAACTCTTGTATCGCTGTATCATTTTTCTCAAAGGTGTCTTTAACCGGAGCTGTGCAGATGCAGATCTCTCGATGCTGTTGTGCCACTTTTCATGGTGATTAACTGCTCTTTAATTGCTAATTGTAGTTAACTGTGTGCCAGTGACCGTGGGAAAGTCCTGAGCAATTCTCCAATGTCACTTTCTTTGACTTCATGAAATCCCAAATTGCCTGTAAGCTTTGCTGTTGTATTTGAAATGGACATATGCAGAGCCGTGGCCTCACCAAGGCTGCATCATCTCCACTGAACAGCCTGCAGGACGGGTACAAAGGCTCGTCGCTTTGCCTTTGCTCGGGGCTGCTTTGAAGGCCCCCCAACCCCAGGTCCAGAACTCCCATGGAAAGGGCAGAAGCCTTGGCTGCAG
Organism: Piliocolobus tephrosceles; assembly: GCF_002776525.5. Classification (NCBI taxonomy): domain Eukaryota; kingdom Metazoa; phylum Chordata; class Mammalia; order Primates; family Cercopithecidae; genus Piliocolobus; species Piliocolobus tephrosceles. The sequence goes on from NC_045451.1 coordinate 3,241,323, forward strand.
CTGCTGGCTGGTTAGACTCCTCCCTTGGCTCCCTCTTCACTCAGTGCAGGCGTCCTCCCAAGAGTAAGGCCTGTAACTCCCCAGCACACACACTGGTCTCAGCGTCCATTCTGGGGAGCAAACTGAACAGCTTTGATTTCTACCTGTTTTCATCTTGTTTAACTCCCACAGCCATTCTGGGTCATAGACAAAGGTGTTAGTCCTTTCATGTTCAGATTGAGGATGCTGGAGCCCACAGGTGGAGTAACTTGCGTGCCAGCTTTCACCAGCGCCCACATGACGGAGCCCAGACTCACACTGCATCTCACGACTTTCATCGTAATGCACAAAGCCAGAGATGAGGACCGGAAAACAGAGGGTGACGATGACGACACCAATGACAAACGGAATAAATCAGTTGTGCAGCTATGGGATTCTCCTCATGCAAACATTGCGAAGGGATTGACCAATGGCATTAAGGTCTGCTAACCTTGACACTCTGCACATGAGCCAGGAAAACTGCTCTCAGCCAACAAGTGAACATGACCTGTGGCTGTGTCTTTCTAATTCTTGCTAGAAGTCGCCACCATGCCATGGCCCCCACAGTCTCTCTGACCTGGCTACAAGCCACGCTCATTGTAGGAGAGTTTCCCCCAGTGGCTGGAGGCCACCCCGTCATACCCACACTTTCCACCTCATTGGAGGGAGCGGGTTGTGGAAGCACAAGGAAAATACCAGAAAGCAGCGTGGGAGGAGGCATGGAACTCAGAACCTCCCGCATTTTATCATGAGCCCTGTGAGTCCAAATATGTTACAGACCGGGCACGGTGGCTCACGCCTGCAATTCCAGCACTTTAGGAGGCTGAGGTGGGCAGATGATCTGAGGTCAGGAGTTCGAGGCCAGCCTGGCCACTGTGGTGAAACCCTGTCTTTACTAAAATTAGCCAGGCATGGTGGCGCATGTCTGTAATCCCAGCTACTCAGGAGGCTGAGGCAGGAATCGCTTGAACCCGGGTGGAGGATGTTGGAGTGAGTTGAAATCGCACCATTGCACTCCAGCCTGGGCTACAAGAGCGAAACTCCATCTCAAAACAAACAAACAAAAAACCCAAAATATATGTTATAAAAATCTAATAGTTTATTCCCCCAATAAGTTAAAAAAAAACAAAACACCAAGTGCTGTGTGGACCTTGAATCTCTCTTCCAATATCCTGTTCCTGCCTTGCCACCAACTCTAAAATGCTGTGTCATTTCTGAGTTTTGGATTTCCCCTTGCAAGATGAGTTGCAACAAGCCCCTGGTACAAACAGCTGTGGCACAAATCCGCAGGAAAGACTGCAGCCGCAAGCCTGCCATGAAGATGCCCCTGTTCAGAGAGTATGGGAGAGTCACACAGCTTTCCAGCCAAGGAAGGGCTCCAACCTCGGAGAGAACATTCTGGAATGTAGTTCGTTAGGGACAAACCATCTCCTTTCCATGCCTCCCACTCCCCTCCTCATTTGAAAAAGACAGTCATGCACAGGCAAATACTACTGCACTTTATACTCTGCCAACCAAGAAAGAAAAACGCTTCACCTGTGTATCAACTCCACAAGGTCCGATACTTTTGATATTTCAAAGTCAAGCACGGTGCTTGGAGCCCATGCTAGGTGGAAATTCAGAATACATTGTGAACCTTATCCTGGGCTTTGGCCTCTGCAATGCAGTTCTTATCCTGTGGGTGGCCACCAGTCCCCCAAGAGCTGCAGTCAGCTGAGTGAGTGGGGACTCTTAGAAGTCTTTCCCTTTTTCAAAGCTCCCAGCCCTAGGAAAGACAGCAGCCACCTTCCCTTCCACCGAGACCCCAGCCACCCCTCTGCACATCCTGGCTAGGTGGTAGACCCGCATCTCTCATCTGCAGGTGAGATCTGCTCAGGCAGGGGGACCCTTACAGCGAGGATGCTCCAGCCCGACACAGTGTGGGGTGCATTGTGAGTTCATCCAGTGGGCCGTCACCATGGGTACCCCAAGAACTGCATCATGGGACCCTTTTAGCTCTGAGGTGGAACTGGGGGCAGGACGGCAGTGTGGGTTTTTTTTTTTTTTTTTTTTTTTTTTGAGACGGAGTCTCGCTCTGTCGTCCAGGCTGGAGTGCAGTGGTGCGATCTCGGCTCACTGCAAGCTCCACCTCCCGGGTTCACCCCATTCTCCTGCCTCAGCTTCCCAAGTAGCTGGGACTACAGGTGCTCGCCACCACACCCAGCTAATTTTTTGTATTTTTAGTAGAGACGGGGTTTCACCGTGTTAGCCAGGATGGTCTCAATCTCCTGACTTCGTGATCCGCCTGCCTCGGCCTCCCAAAGCGCTGCAATTACAGGCATGAGACACCGCGCCCGGCCTGCAGTGTGGTTTTAGAGTCATAACAATATCCACCTTCACGCATCGCTGCCCCGATCCAAGGACCACAGGCCAAACTGTGGGGTGTCTGCAGGGGGTGTGTTCCTGTCCATTCACCACCTGAGTGGCCACTGCCCCATGTCCTGGAGCCCCTCCCAGGCGAGCTAGGCTCAGAGCACACCTTGGCAGTCATTATGGGCTGGATGATTTCCCCAGTATCTGTGTGTGTGGCCTTCTGTGGAAACGGCATCTTTGCAGATGATGAAGTTAACATGCGGTCATTAGGGTGGGCCCTAATCCAGTATGACCGTGTCCTTACGGAAAGGGAAAATGTGGCCATGGGGACAGACATGTGCATAGGAAGAAGGCCCTGTGAAGATGAAGGCAGGGACCAGGGGACGCTTCCTCACACAAAAGAATGCCCAGGAGTGCCAGCAGCCACCACAAACTAGGAGAGGCACCTGGAAAGATTCTCCCGCCCTGCCCTTGGGAGGAACCCACCCTTGGTCCTTGATCTCGGACCTCTCCTCCCTACACCTGTGGGGGAATAAATTCCTCTTGTTTAGGACTCGTACTCTGTGATGCTCTGTTGTGGCAGAGTCTTGGGAAACTAATGCAGAAGTGGAAACTGACCTTCCACCTCTCTCTGCACACGGGCAACCTGAGTCGATGGCTGGACCCTCGGTGACAAGTGGTGTCCTGTCTACCTCCAGTGAGTACTGCCTAGGGCCACATCCCAAGATGGGCCACAGAAGAGTCACTAGCTGTCTCTCCACCTGCCAGTCATAAAGGTAAGCAGGGGAGGGGAGGGTCAGAGAATGCACCTCACCCTCAGAGAGAGAGAGAGACAGAGGGAGAGAGACAGAGAAAGAGACATGGGGGAGGGGGAAGAGAGACAGATAGAGGGAGAGACAGAGACAGAGACAGTGAGAGAGAGACAAAGAGAGAAGTGGGGGAATGGGGGAGAGAGAGAGAGGGAGAAAGACAGAAGCAAAGAGAAAGACAATGAGAAACAGAAAGAGAAAGAGTGAGAGGCATAGAGAGACAGAGACAGAGCAAAACAGAGACAAAGAGACAGAGAGACAGACAAGTAGGGGAAGGGAGGAGGGAGGGCTCCTCCTGGTCCTCATGGCCAATGTGAATCCCAGAGGAAAGCAGGGAGCCCTCCTGGGCAGCTTCTCGGGACATAAGGGGAGAGGACACTCTCTTTCCACAGATGGACCAGTCTTTGGGAGACAAGCTCTCCCCATGGGATGCTACCTCTCAGCTCCACCCTGCGTCTTAGGAACGTGGCTTTGGTGCAGGGCCTCCCTCTTCAGACCCAGCAGAAGTGAGATTGCACGCACACCAGTCTGAGTGGCACAGTTAAGTACCAGTTGACCGAAGTCCCAACCCACACTTACACTTTCTCAGACCAGTGGCCACCTCCTCCGAAGTCCCCCAGAGAAAGAAACCCCTGCTTTCTTTGCTGGCCTTTAGGAACCCCCAGCACGCTCCCCGTCCTCTAGAGAGGTGGGATCCAAGGAAAGTGCGAGCCCAGACACAGCGCCACGTCAGAAAGTCCCGTCACGGCAGGGCGCGGTGGCTCACGCCTGTAATCCCAGCACTTTGGTAGGGCGAGGTGAGTGGATCACCAGGTCAAGAGATTGATGCGATCCTGGCCAACATGGTGAAACCCCGTCTCTACTAAAAATACAAAAAATCAGCCAGGTGTGGTAGCTCGTGCTTGTGGTCCCAGCTACTCGGGAGGCTGAGGCAGGAGAATCGCTTGAACCCGGGAGGCGGAGCTTGCAGTGAGCTGAGATCGTGCCACTGCACTCCAGCCTGGGTGACAGAGTGAGACTCTGTCTCAAAAAAAAAAAAAAAAAAAAAGAAAGAAAGAAAGAAAAACAAAATTATTTGCCTCCCTACTATTCCTAGCTAGAATTGCTCCCTGAATTCCACAGTGTCCAAGCCTAGGAGGCATGTTTCTGTCATGTTCCTGTGGCAATCAATACACAAGTCCTTCTCTGGTCCTGGGCCTTTATTCAGGGTTTGGAATGGATTCTTGTATAAGATCCAGTCTGATTGCACGGTGCAAGCCACCATCTGGAACAGCGGAAGATGATCGAATCGCATTGCGAAATATAAAACACGAAACTTTTTTCTGTGTTAAAAATACTTTTAAATAATGGAACCAATCTGATAGCATGTTGAGAAAAACTTACTACCCACAGAAGCTGGGAAGAAAAAGTCACGTTAGGGTTTCTTCCTTTTGCCTGAGTTGCATTTTTTCCAGTTTTAGAACATCATTACCTTTGCAAACAAGGATTTTGCTACAAAAGCATTCTCACATATATTTTCCTTTTTGTAGGTACTGATGTCACCTTGAGCCAAAGGAAAACAAGGAGCCATAAATCAGTGTATGAATGAGCAAAGGAAGACAATGGCACAGAATATTCATTGTCATTCCGTCTTCCTCAGGTGCAAGCAATCATAGGATGGTTGAGACTTTACAGTCTTCTGACAGCTCTACCCACATGAGTGCCACACGCACATGTGAAATAGCTATCATCAAAACTGCGCTAGCAGCTAAGGAGTAAAAGGAAATCTTAACCAAAGCCGTGACGTCCCCCAAAGGATGTATTTCACCAACGTGAGGGAACTGCTGGAACCTGGGCGGCCAGATGCAAATGACCCAAGCAAAGCCGCCTCCTCATTGGCCAGACCTCTTCTCCTCCCATACTCTGAAATCTGAGACCCATCCATAAATATCCTCAAGTCAAACTCTAAGTACAAAAACATCTAAGAAATGTTGCCTGCACAAAAGCATTTTTCCTCCAAGAAAGGGAATTTCTGACAAAGTCTAGGAAGACAAAGGGACAATTTGGAACAGGCACAAACTAATTATAAACATGCTTTCTTTAATTAAACGATAAAATGTTAAATAAATCTTCTTTAGCACAAAAATACTGAAAGTCGGTACTCAGCAAACAAAATGAATCAGCAAATTTTTTTTTCAAACCTTCGAGATTAGTGAAATTGACCTATCACTCTGGCTAACGTATCTTAGGCTTCCTAATATGTTAAAAAGTTTTGGAAAATCTGGAAGGCAATATTCTAGCTCTCAGGAGGCCAACACCTCCTGACACCTAACATCTAGCTTTGAGGGGCAAGAGAAGAAGCCCACAGAGACGTGAGCTCTGCACAGGACCAGACGCCCTGGAGATCCAGTTAGGAGGCTGCACACAGATGATCGTGATCACTAACCCCCAGCAGGAATCTTGCCAAATCGGTATGAATATGTCCATTTTGCAGATGCAGAAATGGAAGGTGAAGAGGCCAAGGGATAAGCCCAAGGTAACAGAGCTAGGAAGCAGCTGAGATGGAATTCTAACCCAAGTCTCTTTAACATCAACTGCGTCCACCACTATAGTCTGTAACCATTCAGTAACGCCATATAAATGGCAAATTGCTTTTTCATTATTCAAGAAATGAACTGACATTATTGTTACCACCTTTAAGAAAGAATTAAGGACAACAGCCATGAATTCTGACTACATATATTGAAGGATGAGGGCCCAATATGTAAATGAGAGAAGTGGAGGGACCTCATGCCCTAGAGACGGACCACTATTGTTTCATTAGAGAATTCACTGATGTGATGTCGTTCAGAGCATTTTGCTGGCACATTTTAGCATTGATCATTGTACAAATCATTTCAAATTGCATATAGCCGATATGAGTCACTTTCTTAAGATATTGCAAAAGAGGGAACTCAGGTTTAGACAAGCCAGATGATTCACCTGAGATCATGCCATTGAAATTCTGAACCCAGATCACTTTACTTGAAATTCCATGATTAAAAAAAAATTAAACCTGGAGGAGGCTACTTCCGGTCTTCTCAGTGACACCTGTTCTAAAGTCTATTCAGAAAGTCACATTTTCTAAGGACTTTTGGAAAGTCATCTGGAGAAAACTGTCATTGGATTCTGCAGCCTCTAAAAGTATTATTTTTATGTAGCCATTAATCCTCTAGAAGGGAAATCTTTGGTCCTACCGATAGACTGAAGGTGCAAAGGGCCTAATGAGAGGCACCCGCCACAGAAAGCCGGGTCCTCACAGCCGGACAGGTCTTGTCTCTGCCGTGTTCTGCCATTTCTGTCATCCCAGAACCAGTTCCTCACTCACATGTAAGGAAAACCAGTCTTTTATTACAAACACAGCAGATCCAGACAAAGATGACTCAACTGCCTTCAAAACACCGGCGTGACTCATGCTAGTTTGATCAGCATTTAATGGTTTTCCTTTTTTTTTTTTTTGATGGAGTCTTGCTCTGTTGCCAGGTTGGAGTGCAGTGATCTTGGCTCACTGCAACCTCCGCCTCCCAGGTTCAAGTGATTCTCCTGCCTCAGCCTCCCGAGTAGTTGGGACCACAGGCACGCGCCACCACGGTCAGCTAATTTTTGTATTTTTAGTAGAGACGGGGTTTCACCATGTTGGCCAGGATGGTTTGATCTCTTGACCTCGTGATCCACCCACCTCGACCTCCTAAAGTGCTGGGATTACAGGTGTGAGCCCTCACGCCCGGCCGCATTTATTGGTTTTGAGTGCACAGGTACAGCTCCTGCGTCAGTGGGCATGGTCCCCGCCACCCCATGGACAGGCACCTTCAGGACTCTGGTGTCAGCGGCAAGAGCGCACCTGTCCTGTCTCAGGACGGCCCTGCCCATCTCACCCAGAGGGAGAGATGCCGAACCGGACGCCACACAGACGCAGCAGCCACTGGGAGCCGAGCCGGCCCAGGCACCTCAGGAGGCAGAGGGACGTCCACACAGCATGGACACCGGCGACTGGCATGTCTGCGGGGGAACAGTGGCCTCACGGGGCATGGGCAGGGCAGACCAAAACCAGGTCTGTTGCAGAATGAACCCACCCCACTGAGGAAGTGGCTGGCTCTGGGGCAGAACAGACGCTGTCCCCACGGAGTCCTGACAGAAGCACCATATTCAGGCTTGTCCATCCAGAAACTTGAGTTTGGCTCTGTTCTGGTGGTGATTAGACCATCAGAGTCCACCCCAGCTCACCCAAGCCAGAACTCCAGGATTACACAACACTCAGCACATGTATGGAGCGTACGCCGTGCATCTAGTGAACAAAACAGACAAAGCTCCGGGTTCCTGTGGAGCTGATTGTACCCCAGGAGAACGTGCTGGGTTTTGATGAGATGCCTCCTCTCTCTGATTCTTATATTTACCCTCTTCCCTGTGAGGTGTCTGGGACGTTGAGATTCATAATCAGCTGCGTGTTGCCCCACACATTCAGAGAAAAGAGCGTCATTTATTCAGCAAGGACGTTTCTCCAGGCCTTGCCCAGGGAGAGTCCCTTCCCACGGACTGCACGCTCAGGCCCGCGCCCTTTCTCGTGTCCAGTCACACAGCAGCCAAGCCCTCGGGTGGCCGGTGTCGCCCAGCTCGTGCTTCTGCGTCCCGGGTGTCCTCAGCAGGAGCGGCCTGGGGTCATCGCTACAGACCCATCACAGCACACCTGCAAACTCGCCCACAGTCGGGAAAGCGTTCTCCACGCCCTGTTCGGAAGAGGGTCACAGGTCTCAGAAGTGGCCAAAGCCTCTTGCCTGCTTCTGAGACATTTATGCAAGGCCAGTGCGATGCAGGAGGGCTGGAGCTGGGTCCCAGAGGCTGGAGGACCAGAGGCTGGAGGACGATGGAGAGCACAGGGCACCACAGTCCCTGCTGAAGGGATGGGCGGGGCGCCTGGGGATACCTTCTTTTCTCTTCAGGACTAGCACTTGGCTGACAAGCCCGAGAGGCTCCTCAGGAAGCAGCTGAGGGCAGGGGTTCCAACACTTTCTCTTTCAATCCTCAAGGCCTCCAGTTGTCCCTGGGAGAGGAAAGCTCCAGAATTTTTCACACAGTTCTTCTTCTCACAGGTTAGGATGCTAAGAAAAAGGTTAAGAAACTGGATATTGAAGACAACGATCGTCCCTTGTTATATATATATATATATTTTTTAGGAGGAAACACTGATGCTGCAGTCTGGAGTGCCACCTCCCGTCCTTGAGAAAATAAAAATCAACCAAACAAAAATGCCCTGTGGCCAACAGAATGGACAGGATGAATGCTGGGTCCATGGAGGGAGAGCCGGCAATGTGGCTGCGGAGAGAGAGAAGGCCCCGTGGGGGCCTCCTCATCCTCCCTAGTACCCAGGAGTGAGGCTACGGCAACCAGCCCAGTACCTGCAGTTACAGAAACGCCGAGTTACACACAAGCAAAATGCGACTTGGTGACACACAGTTTACTTCCCATTCAGCTAAACTGTTAACTCTGAACCTGACACCCAGCCCTCTGCCTCTGAGGGGGAACCACCTCCGTACCCCCCACTCCAAATGCCATCAGGGCATCTCAGGGTTAGGAACCCAGCAGTGTGGACACACACACTGTCAGGGAGCCGCACACACACTCACAGGGCCCATTCATTACACATGGCCAGGACCCTTCACAGTGAGGATAAATCATTGCCTCTTTCTAGTCCCCAGCTAATTTAAATGAAGCCATCACTACTCGCTAAGAGAAGGTTTCTTTTAACTTTTAGGTTCAGGAGCACATGTGCAGGTTTGTGGTGTAGGTAAACTGCATGTCATGGGGGTGTGGTGTACAGATGACTTCATCACCCAGGTAATGAGTGGGTCGGTTTCTGATCCTCTCCCTCCTCCCACCCTCCACCATTAAGGAGGCCCCAGTGTCTGTTGTCCCCTTCTTTGTGTTCATGTGCTGGATGTTTACTTCTCACTCATGAGTACATGCAGTATTTCGTTTTCTGTTCCTGCATTAGTTCACTTAGGATAATGGCCTCCAGCTCCAACCATGTTGCTGCAAAGGACATGATCTCATTCCTTTTCATGACTGCCTAGTATTCTAGGGTGTCTATGTACCACATTCTCTTTATCCAGTCTACTGGATAAAGGTTACTTTTTTGTAGTATGGTCTTTTTCATTGTTTAATTATGCAATGACTACATAATGAGGAAAAGTTACTTATTTTATTCTGAATATCTCCTTGACCCACTTTCATTTCATTCATTCCCATGATATTTGACACACAGATGGGCATCTAGGTGGGTTCCACGGCTTTACTATTGTGAACAGTGCTGTGATGAATATCCACCTGCATGTGTCTTTATGGTAGAATGATTTCTATTCCTTTGGGAGCAATTTTTAAAATCATGATTCTTTTCAATTTTCTCTGACTCTGTAGTTCCTTTTTAGCTTACTTTGAGACAGGCACTTTGAGCACAAGCTTATCTCAGGGCTATACAGAGATTACCATGACTGACGACCCTTCTAGATGCTGCCACACACAAACACACAATGCACACACATGCGCACCACATGCTTTCCAACAGCTTCTCTTGTCAAGTTGGGATGATAATTGCATTTGTGAAGATGAAAAACAGTAATGAATATAAAGTGTTTAGAGCTGGGCTGGGGCATAGAAAGTGCCTGATGCATGTTAGCTATTATCATTGTTGTTGTTATATTCTCATTTTATTACTCTTTTGTAATTTTTTTTATTGTTTAATTATGCAGTGACTACATAATGAGGAAAAGTTGCTCATTTTATTCTCAATATCTCCTTGACCCACTTTCATTTTCATTCAGTCCCATCATGTTTGACACACATTTGGAGTGGCATTCACCCCACCAAAGTCTCACACGTGTGCTCAGGTGTTCATGCACTTCCTAATTTACATACTTAATGACTTTCTTGTCCACCTACACACCCAGCGCTGTGGTAGGGGCTGGAAAAACCAGCTTGAACAGTTCCCCTGCTGCCCACGAGCAGCTTCCGGTAGGCACACCCATGGGGAGTGACAATGGGACTGTTCATTGCCAATGGGAAGGTGACCTCAGGGCCACGATCATGGGAGGGATGAGAAGGATGACGGCTGGGCGGCCCTCAGAGGCCGCAGCCTGTGCAGAGGTGCAGAGGCCACGGAAGAGCAGCTGGACGTGTGACCGATGAAACCGGTGCAGTGACGGGGCTGCGGCGGGAAGAGGAGGCTGATCACGGCGTGGGTGGCAGCAGGAGGAAGCCCTACAAGGCTGGGCTTGGTTTCCCAGCAGTGCTTCCAGGGGAAACAGGACCAAGCCCAGGCCACGGGCCGCCACTTATCTGGAAGCTGAATATTTGCCCAATGAACTAATGTTAAGAATCAGTGAGAAAATCATCCATCCATGGCATCTCTCTCCTGTAGTGACAGAGGTTTAATGGCAGGTACTCCCCACTCGCCTTTTGTGAGGGGAGCTGATCCTCATGGTCAGGAAGTGAGCCCGAGGCACAGAGATGAAGGAAGTCCCTTAAAAGGATAAATGATGAATGACTTCGTAGGGAAAGAATGTGAGAAACCAGGCTGTGCTGGCTTAATTCTTGTCATTAAGAAATGAGTTAGCAAACCAGTTCCTTAAACATTTAGATTATTGTGGAAAAGAAACCATTAGAAGGTTGGAGGGAAATGGAAAGTGCTAGTAAGATACAGCATTTGCTGGCCGGGCGTGGTGGCTCACACCTGTAGTCTCAGCACTTTGGGAGGCCTAGGTGGGCGGATCACGAGGCCAGGAGATCAAAACCATCCTGGCCAACATGGTGAAACCCTGTCTCTACAAAAATACAAAAATTAGCCAGGCGTGGTGGCACACACCTATAGTCCCAGCTAGCTACTCGGGAGGCTGAGGCAGGAGAATTGCTTGAACCGGGGAGGCGGAGGTTGCAGTGAGTGGAGATCACGCCATTGCACTCCAGCCTAGGTGACAAAGCAAGACTCTGTCTCACAAAAAATAAAAATAAAAAAGATATAGTATTTGTTGCTAGGGATGATAGAAATGTTCCAAAATTACTGTGGGGAGAGTTGTAGAACTCTGAGTATACCGATCACTGTTGGATTGTACACTTTAAATGGGTGAATTATTTGGTGCATGAATGACTCCAGCCACGCCATTACTAGAGAACAGGATGTCAGGTGTTTTCCCTGGCGGCCCCCCCGAGACTGCAGTGACATGTAAGAGGCACCAGTCCGGCTTCTGCTCCTTTCGCGGCTCTTGGTGTGTCCTCCCTCCCCTCCCACTACAGAGGATGGATGATTCCTCCCCATCCAACCACAGAACCCAAGAGAAGGCGTCCGTGGATAGGACCATCATGGTTGTGCAAGAAGGGGCACGCGGACCACGAGGGGCCGTCAGGGTCCTCTTCGGGATTCTTCAAATTGAAGCCCCAGGGGAAGACATTCCCTTCACAGATCATAAGCTGGGAGCCAGCAGATCTGCTATCCAGAGCAGGGAGAAACTCCGCCTGTGTTCCCCATCACTCCCGGGGTCACTTGACCACATTCTCCCTCCTCTTGTCTTAACGTAAGCTAGTGCAAATGGAGTTTCTGTCACCTGCAACCAAAAAGTCCTGAGAGAGATAGTATAATGGGGGCAAAGACCGATTCTAAAACCAGTGTAATACCGGATGTCAGGCTGTCTCGCTTGTCAATTTCTCACTTCAAAACTTATTTATTTATTTATTTATTTATTTGACAAAATCTCACTCTGCAGCCCAGGCTGGAGTGCAGTGAGGTGATCTTGGCTCACTGCAACCTCCGCCTCCCAGGTTTAAGCAATTCTCCTGCCTCAGCCTCCCAAGTAGCTGGGATTACAGGTGCACACCACCACGCCCAGCTAATTTTGTACTTTTAGTAGAGACAGGGTTTCACCATGTTGGTCAGGCTGGTCTTGAACTCCTGACCTCAAGTGATCCACTCGCCTCGGCCTCCCAAAGTGCTGGGATTACAGGCATGGGCCACCGCACCTGGCTCAAAACTTTTAATATGACAAACTTTCATGTACTGGGAAACTACATTCTGCATTTATTATTTTGATACATTTAAAAATATTGTTGTAATTGAGAACTACATTTTCAAAAACCACAAATGATAACAACATAAAGCCATGAGTAGGCTGAAAGTGAGGTGGAAACAGCTGAAGCGTGGATGAAAAAGTCCAAAGATCAGATTGAGGAATTCTCCCATAAGGCAAAAGGAAAGGATAGAGATAGAAAAGAGAAAAGAAAGGCTAAGGGAAATGAGGATAGAAATGCCAACATCTGCAGGGTATAGTGACTCACGCCTGTAATCCCAGCTACTCAGGAGGCTGAGGCAGGAGAATCGCTTGAACCCAGGGGACAGAGGCTGCAGTGAACTGAGACTGTGCCACTGCACTCCAGCCTGAGCAACAGAGTGAGACTCCCTCCCCAAAAACAAAACAGACAAAAACAAACAAACAAACAAACAAACAAAACGAAGTGCCAACATTGGGATGATAGGAATCCCAGGAAGAGTGACAAATAAAATCCAAGAGGAGAAAATTTTGTAAACTAATGAAGATATATTTCTGAGAGTAAAAAAGACTGATAGAGTCAAAAAGACAGGGCAGGGGGTAAGGAAAAACCCACACCTAGACATGTTGTAGTTAATTTAACATAATCAAATACAAAGAAAATATTCCAAGAGCTTTCATAAGTAAAGAGCAGCTCACCTGCAAAGGAACAAGACCCAAACCACCATTCAATTTCCAACAGACACACTGAATGCAAAACAGCATAGCCATATTTTTAAATAATTGAAGGAAAAGAAATTTGAACCTAGAATATTATTTCTAGACAAACTGTCATTCGAATTTGAAGGTATAATAAATGTACTCTCTCACATGGCTCTCAAATGGTTTGTCATACAAAGATTCATTTTTTGTGAGAAAACATTTTGGGAGAAAGCGATAAAAATAAGAGAAGCACAGCAGGTGGGGTGGCTCACAGCCATAATCCCAGCACTTTGGGAAGCTGAGGCGGGTGGATCAGTTGAGCCTAGGAGTTTGAGACCAGCATGGGCAACATGAGGAAACACAGTCTCTATAAAGAATAAAAAATAATTAGTTGGGTGTGGTGGTGTGTGCCTGTAGTCCCAGCTACCTGGGAGGCTGAGGCAGAAGGATCAACCGAGCCTGGGAGGTGGAGGCTACAATGAGCGTTGAGTGTGCCACTGCAATCCAGCCTGGGCTGCAGTAGAATAAGACCCTGTATCAAAAAAAAAAAAAAAAAAAAAAAGGAGAAAGAAACAGAACCCTGAAAATTGCTATAAGAAATAGAGAATTAGTGAAAACCAAATACTTTGGTAATATTCATTATTCAAGAGAACCCAGAATTTAAATTCTGGGCAGTATCAAAAGATTAAATTTAGGCAGATGACAATATGACAAAGTACTTTTCCTCTTAGGAAAAAAATGCAGATATTAATAAGTTCGAGAAGTCAATAGGGATAAGTAAACACAAGACTATATCTTAAGATAAGGATAACAAGTATAAAAACAACTTCTAAACTAGCAGAAGAAAACTTGACCTATACAATCAAAATCAGGAACAAAAACAAAAAGGAAGAAATGAGAAGTTCAGTAAATTAAAAATGTAATAAGCTACCAGAAGTAAGTTTTTAAAATATGAGTAAATATAAGTACAAATAGGTTAAATCCACCAACTGAAAGACAGATACTGTCAACCTGGAGTTAAAAACAAGAATATTAAAGAAACTCATGGAAGGCAAAACGAAAAAAAATGTTAAAAGTAAAAGAAATGAAAGTTTATATTAAGCAATTATGAACCTAAAGAAAGTTGGTGTAGTAATCTTAATATCAGACAAAGGAGAATATAAGGCTAAAGAATACCATGAGGCCAAAGGAGACATTACATACTGATGAAGGCAGTCAGAGAGCTAGAAGTGATGTCCTTCATGAACTTCAGTGACAGCCTCAACGCACACCGAGCCACGGGCGACAGTACGGCAGGGAGAAATAGTTAAATCAATAATTGTAGCTGGAGACGTTAGTACATCTTTTTCAAAAACGGACCGAGCAAGAAGACAAAAGCTCAGCATGGATGTCAAAGATCCAAACAATATGATTCATATGCTTGAGCTATCAGAGATAAGAAGAACTCATACCTAAGAGAGTGCACGTGTTTGTGAACACACATGCGAGACATTTGCAGAAATAGGCCATGCGTTAAGCCACAGAGGATCAGTATCATTCAGGTGCGGCTCTCTAACAATACTGCAACAAAAATAAATTTCTATAACAGTGATCGTTGTTTAAAGTCCCTTTGCTTGCAAAACAACAAAACATACTACTGAGTAACTCTTGGATTAAAAACAAAGTCAATTAATGTTTAAAACTAGGTGATAATGAAACCACTATACAACAAAAAAATGTGAGACATCACAAAAGCAGTGCTTAGGTGGGATGGAATTGCTAGCCTCAAATACATTTATGAGGAAATGAAATTACACTTAATAAGCCAATTATTTAATTTAAGAAGCTGAAAAGGGAACAACACAGCAAAACTAAATAAAAGAGAAAACAATGAAAATGAAGATGTAATTCAATGAAACAGACAACAAAAACACTAGAGGAGATTTAAAAGGCAAAGGCTGGTTATTGAAACAAATTAATGAGTGAGATTTCTAGCCAGACAGAGGAAGACAGGAAGAGAGATGACCCAGAGCTCAAGATGCACAAAGAAATAGGGGAATGTCTTCCGGCCCATCGTATTAAAAAGGCCACTGTGAACAACTGCTAATAACTTTGAAAAGCCGTATAAAGAAAAAATGCCAAATTTCACACAGGGAGAAACATGGAAAATAAATAGACCAAAAGGTGTTTAAAAAATTGAAATGAGCATTAAAGATCTCATGTTTTCAAAACATCTCAGCCATAGATAGCTTTACAAAGGAGTGCTACCAAACAGTACAGCTCTTATGAGATGTAATTTACATGCCACAAAGTTCGCTCACTTAATGCCTACCACTCAACGGCTGTCGTATATTTCCAGTTGTGTAACTTTAGCAGTCACTTCCCATTTCCCTCCCCAACCTCTCCTCGCCACCCCAGCCTTGCACAACCACTTATGACTTTTTGTGTCAACAGATTTGTCTATTGTGAACATTTCATACAAATAGCATCAGACTTTATTTGTGTGTGTGCGTGTGTGTGTGTGTGTGTGTGTTTAAGAGACAGGGTCTGTCACCCAGGCTGGAGTGCAGTGGTGCAATCACAGCTCACTGCAACATCAAACTCCCAGGCTCCTGAGTAGCTGGGACTACAGGTGTGTGCCACCGTGTGGGGTTAATTTTGAAATTTTTTGTATGGACAAGGTGTCATTACGTTACCCAGGCTGGTTTCAAACTACTGGACTTCAGCAATTCTCCCTCCTCCGTGTCCCAAAGTGTTGGGATTACAAGTGTGACCCACCACGCTGAGCACAATGTGGGTCCTTTGTGTCTGGCTTCTATCACTTGGTGCAGTGTCTTCAAGGTTAGTCCACACTGTAGCATGTATCAGCAATCCATTCATCTTTATTGCCAAATAGCATTCCATCATGTGGATACACCACGTTATACGTTCATTGCCCATTCATTGGGTGATGGACATTTGGATTCTTTTCACCTTTTGGCTATTATGAGCAATGCTTTTATGAGTATTTGTGTATAAGTTTTTGTGTGAACATGTTTTTCTTTGTTTTTTTTTTTTTTTTTTTTTTTTTAATTCTCTTTAGTATATACCTAGGAATACAATTGCTGGGTCATCTAATAACCCTATGTTTAACATTTTGAGAAACTGCTGATGTGTTTTCCGAATTGGCTGCACCATTTTTATCCCTACCAAAATCTTCACATCCTTGCCAACACTCATTATTGTCTATTTATTTCATCATAGCCATTCTGGTAGGTATAAAGTAGTATTTCATTATGGTGGGGTCTTTTGGGTTTGTTTTTGTTTTTGTTTTTGTTGTTAAGTCAGGGTCTCACTGCTGCCCAGGCTGGAGTACAGTGACCCAATCGGAGCTCACTGCAGCTTTAAACTCCTGGGCTCAAGTCATCCTCTCTCTTCAGTCTCCCAAGTATCTGGGTTTACAGGCGCAAAAACCCATGTCGACCGAATTCATTAGGGTTTTTATTTGCATTTCTCTAGTGACTAATAATGGTCAGCTTCTTTTCATGCACTTGTTGGCTGTTGATACATCTGTCTTAAAGAAATGTCTATGTAGGGCCAGGCGCCGTGGCTCATGCCTGTTATCCCAGCACTTTGGGAAGCTGAGGTGGGCGGATCACGAGGTCAGGAGATCGACACCATCCTGGCTAACACGGTGAAACCCCGTCTATACTAAAAATACAAAAAACTAGCCGGGCGAGGTGGCGGTGCCTGTGGTCCCAGCTACTCGGGAGGCTGAGGCAGGAGAATGGCGGGAACCCGGGAGGCGGAGCTTGCAGTGAGCTGAGATCCGGCCACTGCACTCCAGCCTGGGGGACAGAGCGAGACTCCGTCTCAAAAAAAAAAAAAAAAAAAAAAAAAGAAGAAGAAATGTCTACGTATATCCTTTGCCCACAATGTTTAAATTGGTTGTCTTTCTATTATTGAGTTGTAAGAGTTCAATATATATTTTTGTTTGTTTTTGAGACGGAGTCTCGCTCTGTGGCCCAGGCTGGAGTGTGGTGGCGCCATCTTGGCTCACTGCAAGCTCCTCCTCCCGGGTTCCCGCCATTCTCCTGCCTCAGCCTCTCCAGTAGCTGGGACCACAGGCGCCCGCCGCCACACCTGGCTAACTTTTTGTATTTTTAGTAGAGACGGAGTTTCACCGTGTTAGCCAGGATGGTCTCGATCTCCTGACCTCGTGATCCGCCCGCCTCGGCCTCCCAAAGTGCTGGGATAACAGGCGTGAACCACCACGCCCGGACCCGTTATATGTTTTGGATACAATTCACTTATAAAATATATGATTTACCAATATGTTCCCCCAGTCTGTGTGTTGTCTTTTCATTTTTAGGATGGCATCTTTTTTGAAGTACTAAAGTTTTTTAAATTTTGATAAAGTCCAATTTATCAATCTCTCTTTGGTCACTTGTGATACTGGTGTTGTAGCTGAGAAATCAGTGCCTAACCCAACTTCACAAAGATTTATTTGTTTTCTCTGCAGAGTTTTATAGGTTTAGCTTTTACATTTATTTAGGTCTATGACCCACTTTGAGTTAACTCTTGTGTATAGTGTGAGATAGGGGTCTAACTTCATTCTTTTGCCAGCAAATATCCACTGGTCTCAGCACCATTTGTTGAAAAATTTATTCTTTAGCCATTGAATTATATTAACTCTTTGGTCAAAAATCAATTGACCATAAATGTTAGGTTTTGTTTTTGGACTCTCAGTTCTATTCCATTCATCCATGTGTCTTTCGTTATGCCAGTACCACACTGTATTGATTACCTTAGCCTTGTAGTAAGTTTTAACATCAGGAAATATGAGTCTTCCAATTTTGTTCTTTTTCAAGACTGTTTTGACTATTCTGGGTCCCTTTCATTTTCATACAGATTTTCAGATCAGCTTGCCAACTTCTGCAAAATGTCAGCAGTGTCCTGACAGGGACTGCAGTAAGTCTGTGGATGACTTTTGAGAGTCTTTCCATTTTAACATCAAGTCTTTCTGTCCATGGACATAGGATGTCTTGCCATATTTTTAGGTCTTTTAAACTTTATTTTCAACAATAATTTGTAGTTTTCAATGTGTAAGTCTTGCACTTGCATTTTTAAATGTATTCCTAAGTATGTTATTCTTGTTGATGCCTTTGCAAATGATATCGTTTTAAGTTTAATTTTCAGATTGCCTATTGCTTGTATATAGAAATACAACTGATTTTGTACATTGATCTTATATCCCACAACATTGCTGAATTTGTTTATTAGTTCTAATCGTGTTTTCATGGTTTGCCAAACTTTTAAGAAATAGTTGTCTTCTCTTGTAGAATTTTTATTAGAATATATAAACTTAATAAAAAATTGCCTAGCTAATTTGTATGAAGCTAGTGTCATCTTGATTTCAAAATAAGATAAAGGCAACATAGAAAAGAAAGTACAGTTTCAAAAATCCTACATATAGAGTAATATTAATCAAGAGATTACAATATTATATCTAAAAAAGAATACATCATTACCAATAAGGGCTATTCCAGGAGTGCAAAGATGGATGAATATCAGGAAAGTAATCAAAGTCTTTCTCCAATTAACTGATTGTAACAAAAAAATTAGATGATCTTCTCAAAAAGTTAACAATGCAAGAAAAGTTATTTAAGAGGGCCAATGGTCATTTATGACTTAAAAATAAAAGATATCTCAGCAACCTAGATCATAGAAGAAATTTGAGCAAAGTTTCAGATAAAAAATCTAAAGCATTTAAACGTAAACAAACAACTTTAGGTGTGTTCTCTTTAAGTTGAAGAACCCCATGCCCCCCCCATGTAGATATAGCAACCTTGGTCAATATTATAATGAAAGAAAATAAAAAGAAGTGTTAGTGTGAGGAAAGTAATAAGACCTAATTTGCATTTGTATGACTGGCCATCTAAAAATCAAGTATATTAGATATCAGTACAAGGTAGAAGCTTTAATTATGTTGTGAAATATAAAATAAAATAGTATTTCTCTATACTTGCAATGTACAACTAAAAATGAAAAGTTTGAAAATAAAATTTAGGCCAAGCATGGTGGCTCACACCTGTAATCCCAGCACTTTGGGAGACCAAGGCGGGAGGATCACAAGGTCAGGAGATCAAGACCATCCTGGCTAACATGGTGAAATCCTATCTCTACTAAAAATACAAAAAAAAAAAAATTTAGCCAGGCGTGGTGGTGGGCACCTGTAGTCCCAGCTACGTGGGAGGCTGAGGCAGGAGAATGGCATGAACCTGGGAGGCAGAGTTTGCAGTGAACTGAGATCGCACCACTGCACTCCAGCCTGGGCGACAGAGCAAGACTCCGTCTCAAAGAAAAAAAAAAAGTAAAATTTATAATGAGAATGAAAATTCTTGAAGAAGAGTGCATCCTTGAGGCTAGATCTTGGTTTCTAAACACCATTCTTCAATGAAAGGAACAGGGGCTTCTTAGAGAAAGGGCTGGTTCCAGGGCTGGGTAGGTGGAGCCCAAGAGGGGCTGGAACAGGTTGTAGTGCCAGAAAGTAGGGAAGTGCTCGGAGAATAACGAGGGCACATCAAAGGATGCTGGAGCCCTCTCACATGGCCAGACCTGGAACAATTTCAGAAACTGCAATTTAATAAATAATGGCAGTAATGGATTATTTCCCATTCAATAACATTAATATCCTTCATACCAACATAAAATATATAATGCCTTCATACCAACATAAAATATAATTGAATATATAATGGAGGAGAATCCACAGCTCTTCCTTATAGTAGAATCCCAATTAATGAATACAGAGGACATGATAGCCACATCAAGTCCCCATTTTGCAAACACTACTGTAATAATTGTTGCAGGCAAGAAATCATCAACCAGTGTAAATTAGTGGGCAAAAGTATGATGAGATACAGCATATTTATTTAAATCCAAAGTGTCTCTCCACAATACACTTATTAATAAAACAGAGAGAATAGGCATTAATTTTAAAGAAATGTGGCAGACATCACCCTAACCAACTGATCAAACTAGATGAGAGATGTCAAAATTATATTCTCCTTAAATGATGCCCAGAGCAGGACATAGAATCACATATATGTGTAGGCTTCCCAGATTTGCCAAAGGAAAATATAGAAAGCCCAGTTACATCTGAATTTCAGATGAACAGTGAATACATTTTTGGTATGAGTATGTCTTGTGATACCTGGGCGTTCTCTATTTTACTGGTCAAGCATAGTTACACGGTAATCTTGTCAAGAATGTACAACCTGAATTTCATCATGAATAAACATCAGAAACCCCCCCGCCAAGAGAGCCATCCTACAAAATAATGGGCCAGCCATCGTTTCTTCAGTTAGTATATCTGTCAGTGGTGTTAAATCCATGAAAGGCAAAGAAACACCGAGAAAGCATCCCAGATGGAGAAGCCATGACCACTAAGGGCAATGTGTGGTCCTGGATCGGGTCTGGGACCAGAAGAAGGTATGAATGGGACAGCTGGTGAAATGTGAACGCTGCCTGTGGATTCGGGAAGAGCATCGCATCAGTGCTGATGCCCTGATTTTGATCCCTCAGCTGCATTTAAGCCGCTGACATTTGGGGAAGCTGGGTGAAGGGCACATCAGAAACCTTTTTGTTCTACTTTTGCAACTTTTTAGTAAGGTTGGAAATTATTTCAAAATGAAAAGTTAAAAAGTAAAAAAAGAATAAAGAGGTAAATGATCTGAACAAATCCCATCTTGCATGGGATAACTTAGTTTTCTCAATGGCTTCAATTGTCCTCAAATTAGTCTACAAATTCAGCGCAATATCAATCAACATTCAAGTCGGATTCACCTAAGGAACTTATGGAAAAAATCAATGTTCGTGAAATAGTAAGTCCACCTGAAAGAAGTGTCATGAGGGGGTTTTCTCTGCCAAATATTACATAAAATCCCAAATCAAATCCCAAATCAATCTTGGATTGTTACTGTGATTGCTACAAGAAGAAAAGGTCACATGGGATAGGACAGAAGGCTCAGGAATGGCTTGAGGTTCAAATATTACGTAAAATCCCAAATCAAATCCCAGATCAATCTTGGATTGTTACTGTGATTGCTACAAGAACAAAAGGCCACATGGGATAGGACAGAAGGCTCAGGGATGGCTTGAGGTTTTCTCACTGCCCGAGGAAGCCTCCTTTATGTAGGATACGTGATCTTGGACCTGCCCGGGTCTGTTTCCGAGTGGGCAGCTGGTGGCACCACCCTGACGCACCACCAGCCTTCCGAGGTATGTGAAGCACACACCCACCCCATGACCGGAGGCGTGTTTCAGAGCGGCGCACACGCATCTCCACAGAGGCCTCCACGAGGCTGTTCATGGACCAAGGGTATTTACCCGAGTGCCTTTGGTAGCAGGGAGTCAGAAGCACCCTGCGTGTCCACCCTGGAAGGACAGAGGGGTTGTTTTGGAAAGGATCAGTACCGGGGCACTCCTAGCAAGCGACAAGTCATACGTGTACACGCTCAGAAGGGGTGGACTCCACGGGCACAATCCCGAGTGAATGCAACAGGAAGCAGAATAAAATGTGCAACCCGATACCATTTACACTGATAAAAACCACTCCAACACAAAACCATACACTTCTCCAGAAAACACGGGAACAAAAAGGCACTCAGGAGCATGGCTGCCAGTGTCAGGAGGGGATGGTGATAAAAGGAAACCAGGAGCTGTGTTCATTTGGGAGGAGACCCTGCACGGCCCACTGATGACATCATTCCAACCCGGCCCCTGCCTGAGGACGAAGACCTACTAACGCGACCCTCCGTACAGGGAGAATGGAGAGACACGAACCGTCCAGGCGTACCACTGGTGGTACAGGTTTTGTGACTTCAGACCACGCATCTTTCTGGGAAGCCTCAGCACATGCTGCACACAGGATTCTCTCAAATCTAAGGATGAACTGCATTAAGCTTTAAGAAAAGGTGCCCTTGGCCAGGCACGGTGGCTCACGCCTGCAATCCCAGCACTTTGGGAGGCCGAGACAGGTGGATCACCTGAGGTCGGGAGTTCGAGACCAGCTTGACCAACATGGAAAAACCCTGTCTCTACTAAGAAAAAAAAACAAAAACAAAATTAGCCAGGCTTGGTGGTGCATCCCTGTAGTCCCAGCTACTCGGGAGGCTGAGGCAGGAGAATTGCTTGAACCCGGGAGGCGGAGGTTGCAGTGAGCCGAGATCGCACCATTGCACTCCAGCCTGGGCAACAAGAGCGAAACTCCATCTCAAAAAAAAAAAAAAAAAAAAGAAGAAGAAGAAGAAGAAGAAAAGATGCCCTTTAATGTCTAAGAAACTCCCAGTCTGGGGTTCTACCTGTCTCTTAAGAAACCTCATGGGCCTTGGTCTCTTGGTTACCACGTTAAGCTGCAGCCGGAGTGGTACGGAGGCAGGTCAGAGCTTCACAGCTGGCCTCGCTCACACACACACTCACGGTTTTACCCTTTGTGCACACATGTTGGATGATTTCTTCCATGTACCTGGCTTGATACACATTTACAGTTTCTACCACGCTGTCTCGCTCTGCCTGATTACAGGATATTAGTGACGTTTTCGTTCACCAGCTATTGAAATCTCAAGTGTATAATTAATAGGGGCTGTAAAGGTTTAAATCGATTTCTATCAGTATCTATTAGAGGATGAGCTGTATTAGATAATGCATCGCAGACTTCCCAGGCAAATGAGGGGGACTTTGCTCTCTGAGAAATGTCATTCTGAAGAGAGGTCAGAAGAGTGGAGAGTAAACAGCTTGAGAGCTGCTTAGACAGCTGCAAGGATGCATTTCCTAGCCCAGAGGATGGTTACGTCTTTGAGTGAATGACTGAAGGAGACTGTGAGGTCCATTCTTGGAAGAGCCTTGAAGACGGGAGTGGAAGAAATAAATGGAGAGACAACCCCGAAGCAGACATCGCTTTCAGAGGCTCTTCTCTCTCGCAGTAGCATTAGGTAATGAAGGCTCAAGAAACGCAGTGGTATGGATGACCCCGGTGAAATGACATTAGAATTATTTTTAATAATTTAAATTCCCTTCTTGTCTGATGCTTTTTATGTTAACATCATGTAGAATTTTGCTGAGGTGTGTTTTCCTAAGGTTTAGAATTCTGGTCAGTCTTTATACGTCAAGATTAATTGCATCGTTATGGGAAGCCTACTTGAGACTCAAGTGCGAGGAGACAGAATAAAATAAAATTCAATACCATCCTGTCTCCTGGTTTGTCCAGCAGCCTCGTAATTATTTCCAGTAAACCTTTTTCTCCCTACGCCTCTTCCCCTGGTTCATTGTTAGTAATAATGACAGCGTGGAAAACCCCAAACAAAGCTCCCCAAAAAAGGAAAAAAAAAATACAGAAGAATCAGATTGACCCTCAGAGCTCTAAAAAAAAAAAAAGAAAGAAAGAAAAAGAAAAAAAGAAACAAAACAGAGCAATGCAACATCCTGGGACAACTCTTCCTGCCTCCTCACATAAGGTAGTCTCACCTCGACCTTTCCTGTCTTTCTCCCAAAATCCAATTACTTGTGACAATTAAGAGAACAAATGCAGAGGCGTGCACTTCCTTCCTGCTTGCTCCTTGACTTCCGGCAAGGAAGAGCCAACGTATTAGAAGAGATGGGCATGAAGAAAGTAAGGAGGGAGCATTCTAATCGTTTCCATCTGGAAGATGTTCTTGAAACAGGGATCTGTGTCCCTGGTTCTTGCACATTTTAAAACAGAAGAAAACATGCCTCTTTCTGCCCGTGCAATGTGATAATAGAAAGCAAACAAAGCGAGTCATTTGTGAAATCCATTCTCTTCCCCAGCAGTTTACGGAGTGGGGAAACCCGTGACCCTCTGCCTCCTTTTTTGTTTTTGTGAATACGATTCAGGCTGGTGGGAGATTTGGCTGGTCTTCCCTGCTCTGAAATGGCAGGTTGTGGTCTTGGACCGCAGGCAGGTCATACCTTCAGAGCAGCTCCTAGTCCCAACTGACTGCGCCCCTGTGAGGGCCACACCGATTTCCATAATGAGACGTGACAAGCAGTGCTATTTTAATCCCGCCTTTGAGGTGGGAACGGAATACAAAGCAAAACACACTCTGATTTCCTCACCAGGCCATGGGAAGTGGCTACACGATTTCAGCTTAACCTAGTTCTTTTTATCATGTGCCACAAAAGATGCCATTTGTTGGACATAACAAAGTTAGAAAAACCTACGGATGTGAGGTTGCAAAATGGAAATGGAGCATGTGTGAGTTGCGTGCCTTCTGCGGCAAACAGGCCTATGTGTTGGAAAGGAGTGCTGGGCTGTTGGACTTGTGTGGGGCATGTTGCGCTGTGGACGTGCCTTGGTTGAGCTGCCCCCAAAGCAGTTTGCAGTGACTGAGGTCTTCCAACAGAGGGGCTGGGACACAACTTGCCAAAACCTGGCACATTACCCCTTGTTTCCAGATGCAGGTCTCTTTTTAACTCTCGGGTTGTCATAGCATCATTTATTTCTTTCTTAAAACAGTTTTCTTGAATCACATTTAACTATTCCACAACATTGCCCTGATACTGATCATTTCCTTAAATATTTAAATAGCCCAACTCACAGTGACTCCCCCTACACACACATGCACCCGTGTGCACACACACAGATACACATGCACGCACACCCCCACCATGCGCCGCACGCACACCTCCCACACACACACACGCTTTCCTGCATGCACATGCATGCGTGCACACGAGCCTCCATCAGAGCCATGGTCTGATCAGCAACTGATGCTGAAGAACTCAAGAGAGGAAGCTACTGACCCAGCGTCATCCTATTGACTCTTGAGAGAGTCTGGGTTGGTTTGCAACACCATGCTTTCCACATTTTGCTGTTTTTCAACATTTATTGAGTGTTATGTAGACCGGGCACTGTTAGGCAGCTTATGGGTAATTTCTTTAAGAAGAGTAAGTAGAAAAGCAAAAGTACACACACACACACGCACACACACACACACACACATAAAGGAACCCCCCGATCTTGGGGGTGGCCTGCATCTTAGGTCCCAGCTCACCTATCAGAGGCCCCAGGGCAGCTTTCCCGGAAAAGCTAGGAGGAGTTTGTTGGAGCGCCCTTCCCCTCTAAGCTCCTCGCTTCTTCTCTCCAAAGGTCTTTTCCTGACACTTAGCCCACCCAGCCCCGAAATCCCCCTGCCTCTTCTGCACCAGCCCAGACCCACAGGACCCTCCAGGCCTGCTCTCAGGGAGCCGCCAGGAGGGAAGGGAGCTGATGAACCAGTTCACACTCAGCTGCTAATGGGTGGTAAGGACTTCAGAGGTTTGCCCTGCTCTACCCCTGCAGGGTGCTACATTTCAAAAGCCATGCCAGCCAGGAAGAAGCCTTTCATCCAACCAGATGAATGTTTAATAACGTCATTCCACAAATTGGTGGCAGATGATGCCACTCAAATCATATTACATAAGTCCACCCTGCCTATTCATCAAACAAAGTCCTAGTCGGAGCACATACACATTCATTCATCCATTCCCTCATTCCACAAAGTTTCAACGAATGTCTCCTATGTAATAGGAACAGGGGACCCAAAGAGAAAAAATGCACTCTGCCTGCCCGAAGGAGCCTCCCAGCCAAAGAAATGAAACAGAGCTATATCCTCAAAACATGGTCAAATGCTCTAACAAATCAACAGAGCTGTGGGGCCTTGAGGAGGTAGCAGGTAACGAAGGGACTGATTTTCCCAGTCTGTGTGTCTCTGTCATGACCACAGCCATGATGCCACTTGAAATTCTGCACATAGTCCGGGCACAGTGACTCACGCCTGTAATCCCAGTACTTTGGGACGCCCAGGAGGGTGGATCACCTGAGGTCAGGAGTTCGAGACCAGCCTGGCCAACATGGTGAAACTCTGTCTCTACTAAAAATACAAAAATTAGCCAGGTGCTGAGGCAGGTGCCTGTAATCCCAGCTACCTAGGAGGCTGAGACAGGGGAATTGCTTGAACCTGGGAAATGGAGGTTGCAGTGAGCCAAGATCGTGCCATTACACTCCAGCCTGGGTGACAAGAGAGAGACTCCATCTCAAAAAAAAAAGTCTGCACATCATGAAGCCAAACCCTCCAAGCCAGACTCCAGCATAACTTCTGTTATTTAACCCTCCGGTCCTCCAGTTTGGGGCCAATCACCCAACCAGTTTAACTCGCCTTGGAGGGTTTCTCCAACTCTGGGAGGACAGAGAACTCACCAAGGCAACCTACCTCAAAGCACGTTAGAAGTCAGCTTAACAGAGCTTGGTGTCCACTGTGCAGAGGATAGCTGTTCCCCAAAACCAGCACATAAATCAGTCCAAGGGGACAGCCCAGCAGTTTGGATTTTGCCTGAGAGTGATGGGTTGCTGATAATTTGGGACTCCCCCTACAAACGTAAGAATGAGATCAACATGTTCGGATTTCAATTCAACGACCAGCACTTCCTAAGCTCTGAGTGGCACACGCTCACTGTCTCTCCTACACATGTCCTTCTGGCGCCTCCTTGCCTGTAGGAACGTGACCGTGATCAGCGCTAGATGGAAAGTGCACATTATGCAAAAGACCAGGATACTTTTTTTTTTTTTTTTTCTGAGAGAGAGTCTTGCTCTGTTGCCCAGGCTGGAGTGCAATGGCACAGTCTAGGCTCACTGAAACCTCCACCTCCCAGGTTCAAGTGATTCTCCTGCCTCAGCCTCCTGAGTAACTGAGACTATAGGCTTGTGCCACCATACCTACTAATTTTTGTATTTTTAGTAGAGACAGGATTTCACCATGTTGGCCAGGCTGGTCTCAAACCCCTGATCTCATGATCCGGCCACCTTGGTGTCCCAAAGTGCTGGGATTACAGGCATGAGCCACCACACCTGACCACATATTTTTTTCCTCACATTTTTGGTGGTGGGGTGGATGGGGCCAAGTTGCTTCAGGGACTTGGGAGGCAGAGTCCCGGGAAGGTACTTGAAGACCATCCATGAAACAGCTGGACCAAATCTCTTGTCATATATATTTGCCCTGAAGTGTAAAGAGGTGAGCAAAAGCATTAAGTACATGTTTAATATTTCAACAGCTAATATTTTCATTTAGGTCTTATTTACGCTATAGTAGAACTGTGATTTCTTAGAATCTTTTTTTATGCAAATTTGACAAAACACTAGGGCTCTTGTACAATCAGGCTGTTCCATATGCATGTTGTATAGCGTGGCCGTATAGAATGGGGGGGAAAGTACTGAATTGGAAATCAGGAAATATGAGTTCTGGTCCTGGATGTGTGATTAACCTCTTTGAGACTCAATTTCCATATCTTAAAAATAATGTTAGATTAATGATCTCTTAGGTGCTTCTCAGCTCTAAAATGCAATGACATGGAGCATAATTTGACTATTTAAAATTAGTGTAGGCACAATAATTATTGCAGCTTTGTTTTTATGGCATACTGTTTTAATCATGAACATATCATTTATTTGATGTCAATTTTTTTAAGGAATACAATCTCCAACTAAAACTTTTTTTGAGAAAAAACATCCAGACAAACCACATGAAATTGCTTATATTTGACCATTTTTGACTGAACGAGTGGTAATTTTATGTGGTTCAACCTAATAGTATCTTTTTAAAAAGACCTACTTTAAGGCAAGATTTCCAGACATACGGTGATTTTTTTAAAATTATGTGAAAATCTGCAGTGCATACAGAGAAAGAGGATGTGTTATAAAATCTATTCACTGTAATTTTCCACACATTTTATATCTTAAAAATGAATATAGTTTTTCCTGCTCATATTCTTTTCCTATTAAATAAAACCATACCACCATTTACAAAGTTCTTCGTAGTTTAAAGCAGCTCTTACGTGCTGGTATTTTATAACATCCTTAAGAGGTGGGTAACAGCATCTCTCCAATGTCACAAAGAGGAAACTGAGGCTGAAGAAGTTAAGTCATCTACTGAAGACATCAGAATGGGATCTGGACTCCAGCCAAGATAACAACGTCCCAGAGGTCTTGCTCTCTCCCCTTCTGCCAGATGTGCAGCCCGTGAATGTCAGTACATTAGGAAAGATACAAACACCTTTGATCAAAGATACAATCATCTCCTGATCACCGAACGCACTGAAACGGAGGCTCCTAGTGATGAATGGGATGAACACACATTGAGATGAGAGCTGCTGCCTTCTTCTTTCTCTTAGTGTCACCCCAGAGCGGACAGAGATGTGGCTTGTGCATTCCAAGGCCCGCCCCTTCCTGGGAGTTCTTGGCTCCCCGTAGAGAAGGTGATGTTCCAGGAGTCACGGAAAACTTCTGCTTCAGGAGATCTGTCCAGTGGCCACGGAGCCAGGTCTCGCGTGCCACCAAAGGGCTTCCTGGAAATGTTCCAATAACATGGATTCTTGCCAAGGGGACAGTAAATTTCTATCAGAAAAAATGTGATACTTTGGCAAAAACCAGACCTTGAGAACACATTGATCAGTTGATTTCCCACAAAAGAGAGCGGTAAAGGGAAACACAGCACTGCCGATATTTACAATTGCTAAAATGGTGAGATGACAATTCACAAATCAATCCATGTAATTAAAGCCAACGTGCTGGCCAGGGTGACCGTCAAGTGAGCATCTGAGCCAGAGCCCCATTGTTTACCCGACTGGAACCTCACATGGAAACTAGGGCAAGGGGCTGTGGGGACGACTCAGAAGAACCAGGTCTCTTTAGGAAGCACCTCACCCAACGAATTGACAACAGGGACTGAGACAGGAACCTGTGCACTAATGGTGGAAGCAGCACTAGATTCGTAAGAACCGAAATGTGGAAGGAACACAAATGTCCTCCCTGACGAACCTATAAACAACATGTGATACCCATGTAATGACATACTGATACAGGCTACACCTTGGATGAATCTTGAAAAGACTCTGTTCTGTGAGCAAAGCTCATCACAAAAGACAAATACGGTCCAATTCCATCTTGTACTAGCTAGGGTTCTCCAGCGACACAGAACCCACAGAATGAAAATATACAGAGACGGGGTATTTGTTTTTTATTATTTATTTATTTATTTATTTATTTATTTATTTATTTATTTATTTTGAGACAGAGTCTCGCTCTTTCGCCCAGGCTGGAGTGCAGTGGCACGACCTCGGCTCACTGCAAGCTCCACCTCCCGGGTTCACGCCCTTCTCCTGCCTCAGCCTCCCAAGTAGCTGGGACCACAGGCACCCACCACCACGCCCGGCTAAGTTTTTTGTGTTTTTAGTGGAGACGGGGTTCCACCGTGTTAGCCAGGATGGTCTCGATCTCCTGACCTCGTGATCTGCCCGCCTCGGCCTCCCAAAGTGCTGGGACTACAGGCATGAGACACCGGCCTGGCCAGGAGATTTGTTTGAAGGAATGGGCTCAACTGACTGTGGAGGAAGGCAAGGCCATGATTGACTGGGGCAGGTGGACGGGCTGGGGACCCTGGGAAGAACTGCAGAGGTCCCTCCAGGGAGACCAGCTTTTTCTCTCAAGCTGTGAACTGATTGGATGAGGCTCATCTGCACTGTGGAGATTAATTTGCTTTACTCCAAGTCTACTGATTGAAATGTTAATCTCATCCAAAAAATACCTTCACGGAAACGTCCACAATAATAATGTTTACCAAATATCTGGACACTGTAGCCCAACCAAGTTGACACTTAACGTTAGCCATCACCCACAGATGAAACATCTAGAATAGACACTTCCATAGCCACAGTAAGTGGACGAGGGTAGATGAGAGGGGCTAAGAGAAGGGGATTGTGGTGGAATGGTTTTATATCATACCACAATTTAAAAACAAGCAAGTACATCAGTGAATGTTTGTATAAAGTAATCCAAACACGTGTGTGATAACTTCTTTCTCCAAAAGGCATTTCCTACCAAAATGCTCACCTTCTTTCTATTGGGCTAGGAGGATAGATTTTATCAAAAACACTTGTTGATATCAACAGCTGTCATTCTTCTAGTGAGGAGTTTTCCTTTTTCTTCAAGTAATACAGGGAAACCAGTGTCTCTCCCCCTCCTGCCTCTCACAAACCCACTTCTTTTGTGGAGAGCCATCCAGGCAGCCAGAGGACCCCCAAGAAAGCAACACACGCCACTCAGCCCTCCCTTTCCCTGGTCCAAAACAGGGCTCTACGCTTTGGGGAAAGTTTCTCATGGAAAGATGTGTGCACACGCACTCATGCACACACCCGTGCACACGCACTCATGCACACACCCAGTCCTCAGCAGCAGGTATTTGCCGAGGGGTTCCACACCAGCACACACAGTTGCACAATTGCACCCAAGGCGTCACCTCGGGCAGCCAACGCATGGCACTCTCCCTGCCCGGTACATTCAGACTTTTAGGGACAGCTGTTTGGCTGGATAGGGATGCCAAGAGCTGGAGCAACAGGAAGGAGGCAACGCCGAGTGGTGGAATTTCAAAAGTCCATGGAGATTCATAGGTTTCATCTGCATTTTAGAATCCCAACTGTGGTCCTTACATGATACATGAATTTTTAAACCATGATGGGGATTTTGGAAAAGTAGTATTTCGTAATAAAAAAGGAAGAGGAAAGGAAGAAAATACTACATTAAGCTCTAAGCCAAATAACATTAAAGATATTTAATTATGAGTATGACCTCCAACCTCTGAGAAGAGATGACTGCCTGGTGAGCACCCCTACCCACCTCCACTCCAGGCTGAGTCCCCAGGGGCAGGAGGCAGCTGAGTTTGGTAAATACAAATCCTCCTGGTTCAGGGGTGTGGTCCACATGAGAAGCAGCCAGGGACCACTGGCAAAAGCGGGGACCCAGCGTGGCCCCGAGGAAGGGCAGGCCTGGTCAGGCACTGCCTCATCTCTGAGAGGAGCCAGATGTGGGATTTAGATGTAAAATCTCCCATTTAAAGTACTGGTCATTCATTGAGGTTTGTTTGTAAAAACTGTAGAACAAACACAACTGCAGGCTGGACTGGGTGACCTATGCCTTCCACCACCAGATTGACTTAGATAAAGAAGAGACAATTCATAATAGCTGAAAGGTGGAAGGAATCCAAACGTCCACCCTGAAGAATCTATAAACAATATGTGATACCCACGTAATGACATATTCATACCGGCTACACCTTAGATGAATCTTGAAAATATTCTGTTCCGTGAACAAAGCTGGTCACAAAAGACAAATACTGTCTAATTCTACCTCGTACTAGCCAGGGTACTCCAGGGAAACAGTACTCATGGAATGAAAATATATGGAGAGAGGCAGATTTATTTTAAGGGATTGGCTCATGTGATGGGAAGCTGGCATCAGGGTCCTGGAGCCTGGTAAGCTTAGAGTGGACAAAAAGTCCTAAATGACCTGTTAATTAGGGTCTGGAAATAGTGAATCCATAGATATTCCCCAACCTCACTTTAATTTCCCTCCCTACCCCGTCTTTAGAAGGGCTAATGGGAAAGAAAACACAGGACAAAGAGGAGAAGCAAAGGCTGGGTGTGGACGACCTCCCAGGCACTCAGAACTCTGACATCCTGTGGGATGGGACCCAGGAGGCCGAACAGAGATCACACCTGTCAGGCCAATCGGGGGACAGGGGAATGCTGTGGAATTGGTGGCAAGAGAATGGTGTATTGAGTCAGCGGGTTTCCAAATAGGCTTTATTCTGGGTTTTAGGTCTCAGGACGTTTTCTAGCAGCCTGCCTTAACCAAAGTAAATATGTATTGAAATAAAGGCGCAGAGGCTGGGTGCAGTGGCTCATGCCTGCAATCCCAGCACTTTGGGAGGCCGAGGCAGGCGGATCATGAGGTCAAATCGAGACCACCCTGGCTGACACGGTGAAACGCTGTCTCTACTAAAAAAATTTTAAAAAAATTAGCCGGGCATGGTGGCAGGCGCCTGTAGTCCCAGCTACTAGGGAGGCTGAGGCAGGAGAATGGCGTGAACCTGGGAGGCGGAGATTGCAATGAGCCAAGATGGCGCCACTGCACTCCAGCCTGGGTGACAGAGCGAGACTCCGTCTCCAAAAAAGAAAAGAAAACAGGCCGGCACAGTGGCTCATGCTTGTAATCCGAGCACTTTGGGAGGCCAAGACGGGCAGATCACCTGAGGTCAGGAGTTTGAGACCAGCCTGGTCAACATGGTGAAACCCTGTTTCAACTAAAAATACAAAAATTAGCTGGGTATGGTAGTAGGCACCTGTAATCCCAGCTACTTGGGAGGCTGAGGCAGGAGAATTGTTTGAACCTGGGAGGTGGAGGTTGCCGTCAGCCAAGATTGCACCACTGCACTCCAGCCTGGGTGACAGAGTGAAGACTCCACCTCCAAAATAAAAAAAATAAATAAATAAATACAAGAAAACAAATGAGCAAAATGCATCCCAGTGAGGTGTCCCTGGAACAAAGGTCCTCAGGTTGGAAATGGGATTGGAGTAAATACCAGGGAGGAGGAGCACCCGTCCCGCAGATGGTGCCTCCTGCATGAAGGTAACCCAGCTGGGCTGGCAGATAGGGAAGAAGACACAGTCATACCTTCCAGCAGTGCACGGTGGAGTGTAAGGAACTAGCCATCATAAGACGATGAAATAATTTCTTTACTAAAAGGAAAATAATATGTTATGGGAGCCTAAAGGGTAGCAAGTCTATAAAAGTTGAAGTTAAAATTGTAAAAAGGAAAGAACATCCTGGCAGCTCAGAGTTGCATTCCATCGCATTCCTTGCTGCTGGGCCTCACTTTCTGCCTGGCTTCCTCCAGTGCGTTTAAAAATTGCTCTGAACGCAAACTCAGAGAAAACAGAAGCACTCGGCAAGCGGAGATTTTGCTTCAACTGATGAGGACGGCCTCATTCTGCGAGAAATTCCACTGGCTCACCCCCGTGAGGCATCTTCTGACCAGATACCACCCAGCGTCAGGGAGTTTCACAGAAGCGACTAGATCTACATAAGTAGAGAACACTGTTTTTAGAGAATTTTCAAGTGAGATGCTCTCCTCTGCCAATGAAGACTCTTTGTTCTGCCAGTGTTTAGAGAAATAAGATACCAAAATGGTTAAAAGTCAAACCATCTATTCTTCTAAATACACTATATTGAAAATGACAGATCCGTCTATTCATTTTGGGAACTGTATTCTTCATGCACTATTATTTCTTTTCAACTCCTAGATTATATGCTATAGTAGTTCCTAGAAAAGGAGTCAGATGAAAATAGGGGGAACTGGTGACTAAATTTCACTTGACGTAGGATTAACGCACACGCAATTCATACACTCTAAATCTACACTTGGACAAATTTGTTTGGAAAAACCCTATATGAGATTGCTCATTATTATAATCATCTTGATGTTTCAATGAGTTTTTGGTCTATATTAAAGTTGATTTTAGGATATGGTCATTTCTTGGAGTGACCATATCACTCCAAAAATTGGAGCACACAATTTCACGGAAGCAGGGCAGAGGCGTGTGGGCATATATTTCATGATGGGCACATGGGTGCTGGAGGAAGGAGGTTAAACAAATGATATTTTAATTTTTGGCTGGTTTGCTGAAATGTCAACAGAGCCTGCCCAGCACATCTGAGGATGAAATGAAATTTTTTGTATACCTATGAAACACACAGTGTGTGGCATGGAAGAGACACTGGGTACTTTTATTCATGAATGGGGGCTCCACACCGACTAAAGAAGGGAAGGCATGGGAAGGGGAGAGGAACCGTCCTGGGACAGAAATGAAAGAGAAGGAACTGAGACACCCACCTGCCGGGGCTTTTCTTGGGCTCTGCCTGGCAGAACCCCATTATCTTTCGCATTTCCACTTAGCGCTCACCTTCTTTTCCCCCCGAGCAACCCGCCAAGCCAGGGAAACAAGTCCTGCCAGCCAAGCTCCCGCACCCCACAGGCCTGCCTTCATGTCGTCATCACCATCATCATCAATGACATCTGTAGCTACAGTCACTGGGACTCAGCCGCTTGACTAGCCCAAGCGTCTTTCTGCCTCTGCTTCTGCACAGCTCCTGCTCTTCCTGGAGCTTGCAGGATGGCGTTCCTCAACCTCCTGTGTGTGTCTGTCACCTCTCCTCAATGGGCGGCTCTTCGAAAGGGGGATGTTATTCCCATTGACGGTGCATTCCCACCCCCAACGCTGAGTAAATGCGGCCTAAGTCCTTGGTCAGTAGTTGAATCTTTACTGCCTTTGGGCATATTTGTTGAACATCATAGGGTAACCATTGTAGACAGTTCCATCTATAATGCCAATTAGAATGTCACACTGATTGCATCCCAGCAGGGACCCCTAACAGGTGAACCAGTAATCAAAACCAATATCCGTGGCCAATGTGATGACACAGATATTGCTCTAAAAACCTTCATTTGGGTGCCAAGCACTGTGGCTCACACCTGTAATCCCAGCATTTTGGGAGGCCGAGACGGGCGGATCACTTGAGGTCAGGAGTTCGAGACCAGCCTGGCCAAAAACATGGTGAAACTCAATCTCTATTAAAAATACAAAAAATTAGCTGGGTGTGATGGCACGCATCTGTAATCCCATCTACTAGCGAGGCTGAGGTGGGAGAACTGCTGGAACCCAGGAAGAGGAGGTTACAGTGAGTTGAGATTGTGCCATTACACTCCAGCATGTGAGACAGAGCGGGACTCTGTCTCAAAAAACAAACAAACAAAAAAAGCAAAACCCATCATTTGGGATGGTTTACATTAAATTTTAATGTTGCTTTTTTGTGGATTTTACAAAGGTCACAAATGTACACTTAGATATTTGTGTTCTCCTGCAAGATATTATGAATCTTTAATATTATAAATGTATCGGCCGGGCGCGGTGGCTCACACCTGTAATCCCAGCACTTTGGGAGGCTGAGGCGGGTGAATCACGAGGTCAGGAGATGGAGACCATCCCGGTGAACAGGGTGAAACCCCGTCTCTACTAAAAATACAAAAAATTAGCCAGGCAAGGTGGCTGGTGCCTGTAGTCCCAGCTACTCGGGAGGCTGAGGCAGGAGAATGGCGTGAACCCGGGAGGTGGAGCTTGCAGTGAGCCGAGATCGCACCACCAGCCTGGGTGACAGAGCGAGACTCCGTCTCAAAAAACAAAAAAAAAGAAAAAGAAAAAATATTATAAATGCATTCAATCAAATATCACAAATTAAGAAGGGAGCAACATTGATCATCCCACTGTAAAAACTCCATGGCTCCAGCAACAATCGTATGCCATTAAAATAATGTACATTCTGGAACACTATCAATTGGGATGGGAAAAAACAGGTTCTGCAAGCTACTCAATGTCATACAAATGCCCTGCTTTCTAAACAAGCACATGGCTTACAGTGATGGGAGAAGAGAGGTTCTGGAAAGGGTTAAAACCCTGTGCCTGCAGACACTGCCTGTACCTCCAGACCACCTCCATGTGAAGGTAGCTGCAAAGCCATTTGAAGCCATCTCACTTTCACCAGGGCAGAGGGACGTGGTTTGAATACGAATATCCTTTCCGATTTACAATATTATGTATTAGTTCCATTGTAGTCTGCTTACCTTCCTTGCTACATTTTTTTTTATTTTTATTTTTTTGTTTGTTTGTTTTGAGATGGAGTCTCCCTCTGTCACCCAGGCTGGAGTACAGTGGCACGATCTCAGCTCACTGCAAACTCCGCCTCCCGGGTTCACGCCATTCTCCTGCCTCAGCCTCCTGAGTAGCTGGGAGTACAGGCGCCCGCCACCACACCTGGCTAATTTTGTTTTGTATTTTCAGTAGAGAGGGGGTTTCACCATGTTAGCCAGGATAATCTTGATCTCCAGACCTCATGATCTGCCTGCCTCAGTCTCCCAAAGTGCTGGGATTGCAAATGTGAGCCACTGTGCCCGGCCCCTTGCTAAGATTTTAGGGAGCAAATGACCTCTGGGCAACCCCTTTCAACTACAAAGTTCCATTATCAAAGCAGTATAATATTCTTTAAAGAACACCAACAAATACATGGGCATGCTTTCAGTAACTGCAACTCTATGCCCAGTTCACAGTTAAATACGCTGACATGGCAGGATGCAATGATTTTCCCACATCACAGATCAAGTTATTAGATCAGTTTTTGATTCTTTTCAAAGTGCTTTCTCATATGTCTTTCAACCAAATCCATTTATTGAATCTCTATGTAGCACTGTATCATGCTCTATTCCACATGCTTTAAAAATATGAACTCACTTAAGCCTCACACAGCCTATGAAGTAGGTCCTGCCACTCTCCCTATTTGCAGAGGAGAAAACTGTGGCCCGGCCACTGGTCCTGCAGGTGGGAAGCAGCAGAGGCAGTGTTCAAACACAGGCAGCCTGCCCAGAGCACACGGTTCCAACAACAGCACTGTGCCGCCTCCAACAAACTGTGAGCATCCACTTCCCAAGCTTTGTTCTTTTGTCTTGTGTGGGAAAGGTTTTATTTTAATCAACTATATACACCAGGCTTTGAGAAGCAATTTGTCTCAAACCATAAAAGGATGAAACTTGGATGACAATTGTAAGCCTCTCCATTCCCCTTCCCCCTCGGCCCTTCTAAAGGCCTGTCATCTGTGGGCCCACCCACCCAGAATCCACCTGGCCAAGACCCACCTGTCTAAAACTCTCCTGCCCAGAATCCACCTGGCCAAGACTTACTTGTCTAAAATTCACCTGCCCAGGACCCACCTGTCTAAAACTCCCCTGCCCAGGACCCACCTGTCTAACACTCACTTGCCCAGAACTCCCCTGCCTAGGACACACCTGCCCAGAATCCACCTTCCCAGAATCCACCTACCTAAGAGCCATCTGCCTGGAACTCACCTGCCCAGGACCCATTCACCCAGGACCCACCTGCCCAGGATCCCACCTGTCCAAAACTTACCTGACCAGAATCCACCTGCCCAGAACCCACCCACCCAGAATCCACCTGCCCATGACCCGCCTGCCCAGGACCCAGCTGCCCAGAATCTAGCTCCCTTGAACCCACCTTCTCAGAATCTGGCTGCTGAGAATCCACCTGCCCAGAACCCACCTATTCCAGAATCCACCTGCCCAGACCCACCTGCCCAGGACCCACCTGCCTAGGATCCATCGATTCCAGAATCCAACCACTCAGAATCGACCTGCCCAGAACCCAACCCTCCTGCCCAGAAGAACCCACCTACCCAGGATGTACCTGCTGAAGACCCACTCCACCTGCCCAAGACCTAGTTGCCCAAGACCTACTCCACCTACTCAGGAGCCATCTGCCCAGGACCCATCTGCTCAGGACCCAACTGCCCAGGCCCTCACCCACAGACAGCCAGGTATGGCCACACCTGAGTCCTTTCCTCATCAAATGACTTCTGATGTCCACCTCCTTGGGGCTAAGTCTTGGAGCTGCCATTTGCTGCCTTTGTGAGTTTGGGTGAGTTACACTGGGGGACAGAACCCTCCAAGCAGTGTGAACTCCAAAGAGCCAGCACTCCCAGCAAACTCACCCACACCAAATCTGGAAGAGCAGCCATGTCTTGTGGCCTTCCAGGAACACCAACTGCAGCCCAAAGTCATCCCCAGACATTTCCCAAGCCAGGTACAAGTGACACCCACGGCATGCTGCCTGGCCACAGAAGCAGGTCTTTTGCCTTTTACCCTTAACCGTTTTGAAGTCAGTGATGTCCCCAAAGGGGCAGGTCTTTGGCCTTTTATCCTTAAGCATTTGGGAGTCAGTGATGTCCCCAAGGCGGTTATTGCTTCCCCAGGAAATCACAGTTTAGTGGCAGATCCTTTCAAACCCACAGCAGCTGTCATGCCTCAGGCAGTCAAGCAAGCTTGAGGGACATAGGAAGAGAGCATCCCAGGCGCGTTCTGATCAGTGGG
Organism: Piliocolobus tephrosceles; assembly: GCF_002776525.5. Classification (NCBI taxonomy): domain Eukaryota; kingdom Metazoa; phylum Chordata; class Mammalia; order Primates; family Cercopithecidae; genus Piliocolobus; species Piliocolobus tephrosceles. The sequence continues at coordinate 3,279,087 of NC_045451.1, forward strand.
AATCTAAGATCTCCTGGGGAAGGTGAGATCTGAATGTGTCCTGGAGAGCAGGTAGGCATTTGTGGTAGACACTGTAGTGGGCCACCCAGAGTCCCCCTCAACCAAGCGCTGTCCCGCCAGCTGCAGAAAGTGTCGACTATTGACAGCCCCTATCTGGGGACTCTCCAGGAACCGCCCTTCTTGAAGGGAAGCTCACCCAAGCACTGGACACACCCTCCCTGGACACAGCCCATCCCCAGCGAGTGACCAGTGCATGGGTGCAACACCTGGCCCCCTGCCTCAGATGGAGCGACTCTCAGGGCTCCCAGATTCAGAGCCCTCCGTGGGGTCGGCCGAGGCCTCTGTTGCAACTATTCCTCAGTTCACCTTTTTCTTCTGCCCACCCTGGGTCCTGCCATTCTTCAAGTGTGGCTCCTGAGAGCACTGGCCTGCGTGCCCCTGCATGCAAATCACAGCTGACCGTGTGAGCACTCACCGCAGGGGAACAGCCTTCCACCACCTCCACCTCCGCCTCTTGACCAAGCCCTTTAGGAGCACCAGGCCTCAGCTTCCTCATCTGTAAGACAGGGGTCAAAATGATCTTAATTCTCAGCGGGTCATAAGCATGAAATGAGAACGTGCACAGAAAGTCCTTACTCAGGCTTGGTGTGGAGTGAACACACAATAGAAGCGGTGATATGTGGCCGGGCGCGGTAGCTCACGCCTATAATCCCAGCACTTTGGGAGGCCGAGGCGGGCCGATCACGAGGTCAGGAGATCGAGACCATCCTGGCTAACACGGTGAAACTCCGTCTCTACTAAAATACAAAAAGTTAGCCAGGCGCGGTGGCGGCGCCTGTGGTCCCAGCTACTCAGGAGGCTGAGGCAGGAGAATGGCGGGAACCCGGGAGGTGGAGCTTGCAGAGAGCCAAGATGGCGCCACCGCACTCCAGCCTGGGCCACAGACCGAGACTCCTTCAAAAAAAAAAAAAAAGAAAAAAAAAGAAGTAGTGGTATGTATGATGATGTTCTTCGTCACAGAAAGCATGTAAATACAGAAAGACACAGAGAAGACAGTAAATTCACCCATGGCTCTACTGCCGGGAAACAGGTCGTACCACGATTTCAGGTTGGGGGGGGGGGATGCACGCGCATGCGCACCAACACACGGGCCTCAGGAAAATAAACTCAGAAATCCCAGCGTGTACGCTGTGGTACCCACACACGCGTCTGCCATTCTCACCCCCTTTTCTGCTTTAATTTTCTCCTTAAATTGGTCATTTGCTGTGAAATGCACATTCCACTTCTGGGTAGTGTGCACCGCCCGTCTCCCCCACGGAGTGCAGGAAGGTAGCAACGGGCTGTGCTCCAGGCTGAGGCCACACAGCTGGGGGGTGGGAGGGCGCACGCGGGGGCAGCCTCGGTGCACGAGGCCTTTCATTTGTTGGTTACAGCCGGAAGAATTCGGATATAGTTGTTGACTGAGAGAAGAATCCAAAACTGAGGAGCGGAAAATAACGAAGAATGAAGAAAAGAAACAGGAAGAGGTTGACCTTGTTGATGGAAAAGAGCTCCTCTTTCTCCAAAACCAGAAGGAAAAGGAAGATTTAGAGATCAAAGGAGGGTAAGTTTCTCCCGGATAATATGGATCCAGTTGCATAATGCGGCCAGGATGTTATCTGCAAAGAAGCTGTGGGGAGGAGAAGTCAGGGCAAGGAGAGCAGGGCTGAGATTGTGGGAGATTCAGCCGGAAATGACAAAACAGAAACAAAACGTGACCAAGGCCATTTGGGGTCCAGCTGAAGTTCAGTGGCTTAGATGCGGAGTAAGTCCCATGAGCAGTGTTGCACGACTTTGCCCACAGCTGTTCACATATGGACTTTGCAGCTCTCATTCACTCCGGCCATGGCGGGAGAGCCAGAGAGCCAGGCAGGTGCGTGGGAAGGGAGAGAAGAAAGGGAGGACGCGCTGCCGATTCCGTATTTACCTTAGTAGCCATCCAGACACGCTTCCTTCTCCAGTCCCCAAACTGGAAGCGGCAGAAACTGTCTACCAGTTAGACGGGAGGTGTCAGTGCCCCTGGAGGCTGTGGCCATTGCCAGGGAGACCCCACTCTGCACAGCTCACAAACACACCGTGTGTGTGTGTGTGTGTGTGTGTGTGTGTGTGTGTGCAGGGTCCTCACCCGCCCTGGGCAGCAGATGGGGAGTTCCACGTCCACTTTGTCACGCAGACAATGAAGGGGACCGCAGAAGGGGGCTTCCCCAAGGACACAGAGCCAGTGGGCGCCTCGCTGTGTGCCCCTCAGCGGGCGTTTCCACACTGCCTGGCAACTTTGAGAACAGCCGCTCTCGCTGGGTCCCCAGTGAAACTTGAAACCATTTGCATCTGCAAGTACTTTACTTATTCCATTTGAAAGGCATGCACATTTTTAAAGGGACACTGTTTTTAGCTCCTGCATCCCTGAGTCATCCCACATAATCTGACTTTATGAGACAGGGTCCCCTAAGGAGTGTCCTTGCCTTGCCAGTCCTGTCTGGAAAGCTGTGAAAACAAAGTGGTGCCATATTTACTGTTTTAAAATTATGGACTACCTAGAAAAAAGGTGAAATAGTAAAAAAAGCAAAACTTTTAATATTCAGTGGCAGACAGAAAATATGGAAAAATTAAATGTTAATGTGTTGGGATGACTGGATTTTGAACACATTTTATTCATTGAATTGATATGAAGTTTATGGAACGGATAAATAGCGCTTGTTTCATACGATTATATATTTAGGTATTCGCTGACATACATCTGTATACATAAACATGTATGTATCTCTGTGTTTACATATAGACACACATAACATGTATGCATGAAACACATACATTTGTACCAGATTACTAAACCAGAAATTGTGTTGCTCATCCTACTGTATTATACGAAACATCAGGCAACAGTAGGTATTGGAAAATGCCAAGTGTGCGTGATCCCGGCAAGGGCAGATCCTGCCACTGGAGTTCTGGAATGCATCTCTCCCCACTTGGCAAAGATGCAGGGTGCAGAGGGGGTGTCAGCAGAGGGGCTGGGTGCAGAGGAGTTGCAGACTTACCACAGGAGGACTTTGTCAAGAGATGTGAGTTTTCTGGACCTCCAGGATACCCACAATGGGGTGACAGAATCACCTGTGGAGTGGAGTCTTAGTATTGAACTTGGCAGCTGCTACCGGATGCTCTTCTGGCACCTATGTTTTCAGAAAAGCAGGAGCTGGCCAAGAGTATGTGCCAGATTTCTCCCTGGATTGGACTGATTCTGCACTCAGCCCAGCTTTTTTTTTTTTTTTTTTCTTTTTTTGAGACAGGGTCTTGCTCTGTCACCCAGGCTGGAGTGCAGTGGTGTAAGCTCGGCCTGCTGCAACCTCCACTTCCCCAGTTCAAGCAATTCTTCTGCCTCAGCTTCCTGAGTAACTGGGACTACAGGTGTGTGCCACCACGCCCAGCTAATTTTTGTATTTTTAGTAGAGACGGGGTTTCACCTTGTTAGTCAGGCTGGTCTCGAACTCCTGACCTCAGGTGATCTGCCCACCTTGACCTCCCAAAAGTGCTGGGATTACAGGCGTGAGCCACTGTGCCCAGCCTCAAACCAGCTTCAATCTGAGGGATGTGCATGCTCTCTACAGGCCCCACCGGTCTTTCTAGGGTCCTTGGCCCTTATGTGCACTTCCTCTCTGAAGACGTCCTTCCTCCACCATGTTGTCCCAGCCTGAAATGTCCCTCATTATGGAGATTTGAGAGGTGTCTCCCACTGACCCCTCTCTCAAGGGGTGAGGGTTTGCCTGACCAGACACCAGAGCTGGGGCACACCCCCTCCAGTTCACCCTGATGAGCTCCTTAGGCCACCACAGGGTCAAAATCAGGTTTAATAGCAGCAGCATTCACAGTAGTCACAATATGGAAACAACGCAAGCATCCCTCTGCGGGTGAATGGATAAGTAAAGTGTGCTGTATCTCCACAATGGAATATTACTCACTCATGAAAAGGAGGGAACACTGGCACATGCCACAGCGTGGATAAACCTCGAAAGCCTTACGCTGCGTGGAGGACGTCAGGCACAAAATAACCATAGATTGTTATGAGCCCAGTTGTATGAAATGTCCAGAATAGGCAGATCCATAGAGACAGAAAGCAGATCTGAGGGGACCAGGGTCTGGAGGAGTCGGGGATGGGGAATGGTTGCTAATGGATCCGAGAGGGCTTTCCTTTCTGCATGAGGACAGTGTTTTGAAACTAGAGGTGATGGTTACATAACACTGGGAATGCACTAAATGCCACTGAATTGTACACTTTTTATTTTATGCTATGTGAGTTTTACTTCAGTGAAAAAAATAGATGTAAGGCTCAGAGAAATTTAGGGGTTGGAGGGTAGGGATTTAGGATTCAAAGGAGCTTGACTAAGGAGCTGAGAATCTTAAATATATTTCCAGTGTCACTGGGTTACTGGCTGACCTCTGTGTGTTACCTTGGTACCCAACCCCAATCGACTGCTTTGTTCTATGAGAAAAAGCACTCTGAGCTTCAAGTAACTGAAGTAACTGACTTAGAAACAAACCTTTGGAATATACTCTTTTCTTTTTAATTGTTGGGGACTATCTGTAATTTAGTCTCTAAAATATAGTTAATCTTTGACTCTTGCTCTGAATTAATCAATAAAAAGACATCATAGTAGTAATCTTTGGGGGAAGTGAAATTCAATTTAATCCATTTTTTCTATTTGTTAGCTCCTCTGGTAATTGGTTTGATGGGGAAGAAGTTTGAAGTTATTGGTTAAATAGAGGTTTTTGGATTATCTGTGAATTTCAATTATCCATGCTTCACCTGGCCCCAATTAGCACTAATAATCGAGTTAACTGAATAGAAGTCATTTCCCATCATATCAGTTTTGCTATAGGCTTATTAATTGTTTCACTAATGGGCCCCCCAAAAGACAAAGCCCCTTTCTCCGTCAGGCACTCACACCCCTATACCACAATTTGTCAAACTAGTGCTATATTGTTAATGGTATGAAACAAATGCTCTTAGTAACAAAACGTATGTAGCTGGGGAGTGAAACCAGAAATGTCTAAAGTGCATTTATAGTCAGAAGGTATTACAAGACATTTCTGAAGTCTAGTTAGAAATCTTAATCAACGTTTTCAAGTGATTTGTATTTTCAATTTCAATTGAGGTTGTCACTGTCTTAATTTATCCTGATTTAAATTAAGACGGCTTTTAAAAGTGCCTGTTAATTTTAGCAATCTACCCATTTTCAGATGTGTTATTTATGTTTACCAATCACAATCTACATGCCTTTTAAGGTTTCAAGTTCTCTTCTTGGACACATTTGTATTTATATTAAACACAATAAATATCTCCCATTCCAAGAGCCCAGTTTTGACCTTCTTTGATCTCTGAGTCCCAACATCCCTTAACTTGACATATAAATTAGCCCAGCCCCTCCCGGGAGGCTGGGACCTGAGGGTAGTGTTTCCTCCACTCCCTCGCCCGCCCCCGTTTGAATCTCCAGCATCATGTTTTTCCATTGCCATGGAGATGCAGCTATGTACACAGAGTGCAACAAACCCAGCGAATGGGAAAAGTCCCGGCCGAGATAGAATTACTAACTAAACAAATGCTATTGGTAACAGGGTGCCAGGGAGGGATACCCAAGTTCTCCTTTTCTCCCCACAATCAGATTACAGGTAAAAGTGCAAACAGCTAGATGAAAGCTGACACAGTGGTTCTTTTAAAGACACAGCAGACATATTACTCTCAGGAAAACACGGCGTTGGGTGCAGATCAGATCGACAGGAGAGCTGTGCAGATGTGGGAGGTTTAGTGCGCCTTTTGTAAAAATATTGCTGTCCTAAACCCCAGATCATGGTCTTATGGCTAAATAAAGAAAACAGAGCAAACAACTGAGAGTCCAACAGCAGCAAGGACTGGGTGAAAAGCCCTGGCGTTCTCTCCGATAGCACTCTCCATATTGTCATGTGTGGGGCGAATAATAATTGGTGCCTCACTGGCACTGGCACACGGCTACTCGCTGAGGCAGTTTCACCCAAGAATTAATAAATTAATTAACACACCGTTCTTTTTATGGTTTCTAAAATAAGAAAATTGCCTATTCAACCCTCTGAGTACCCGATAAATAGGCTTCTATGTTTTGCTTTTGTAGGTATCATTTATGTCCTTTATTTTTATTTATTTTTAATGGTATATTTGATCTTGGTTAAAGAACCATAGATAAATTAGAAAACACAACTATGTGATGAAGAAGTAAATGGAAATTTTCATTTAAAGAAAGTCTGATTTTTTTTTTTTTAGATAGGCAGTTTACAAACATTTTCTAAATGCAAAAATCATATGGAAACATATAAAGTGTTCATTATTTTGTGACTTTGGTAAATCGAAACTGACCATGGTCCAATGTGTGAACTTGTATCTATCCTCCTTGCCTACTTTTTGTGACATATCTCAGTCACTTTTCTTGCAAAACATGATTGAACTCAGCCGTGTGTGTGGATTTCTGTGTGTCTGTCAACTTTTCAATTCTACTTGATTTAAGGTTTGCAAACCCCAAAGCTGTCTCGAACAACCTCGCAGCAACAGCATGCTGGTGGAATAGTTTCAGGTGCCTTTTATCAGTCTTCTCAGTTAGTTTAAAAATATTATTAATTTGCCAGTTAGTCTCGACAATCTCTGAATGTTTTTGATAGTTATTCAATAGAGTTATAAATAGTGTAGTTTTTTTGTTTTAAATAGCATTTTTCTCATTCCTGAAGATTGTTTTCTACCCCCATTTTCCACTTAACTTTAAACGAACTAAAGTGTTTTAACTTCCCTTAGAAGTTATTTCCAGGTAACAAAAATCAGTCAAGAAAATGTTAAAGTCAACTTAATTTTCCTTTTCTAATTTTAAAATATTTAGTTCATTCTTTCAAGCAAATCTTTCCTTCTCAGTATGAAGACTTTGTGGGTTTGTCCTGATCAACATCCTCAACCCAGATTTCAAACCTGGGTATTGTCTGAAAGAAATGGCCTTTTAAAAATATTAACCTCCCCAAGCATTATGGGGCTTTCGCTAGTGCAAAATTGGCACCCCTGGAGATGTATTCAGAAAAGAAACTTCAATAGAAACTGCTCTGCATGGTTGTGATGAGATACCATAATGTTAGGGCAGGTGGGCATCAGCTGGAGCTTGGGAAGTCAGATTCCAAAGGGATTGCTGAAGTTACCAATATTTGCCAAATAGTCCTCTACACAACATTGCACAATTTAAACACCTGTTTCTTAGCAACCTGGTAGACTAGGTAAATCCCATCGCTACTTTAGTTTTCTTATATAAGATATGTACTATAGAAAATAAGAATACCCCCAGCCTGACCAATATGGTCAAACCCCGTCTCTATTAAAAATACAAAAATTGGGGAGCCTGGCATGGTGGCTCACGCCTGTAATCCCAACACTTTGGGAGGCCGAGGTGGGTGGATCACAAGGTCAGGAGATTGAGACATCCTGGCTAACACAGTGAAACCCCGTCTCTACTAAAAATACAAAAAATTAGCCGGGCGTGGTGGTGGGCACCTGTAGTCCCAGCTACTTGGGAGGCTGAGGCAGGAGAATGGCATGAACCTGGGAGGCGGAGCTTGCAGTGAGCCAAGATTGTGCCACTGCACTCCAGCCTGGGCGACAGAGCGAGACTCCGTCTCAAAACAAAACAAAAACAAAAAACAAACAAAAAAAATTAGCCGGGCGTGGTGGCATGCGGCCTGTAGTCCCAGCTACTCAGGAGGCTGAGACAAGAGAATTGCTTGAACCAGGGAGGCGGAGGTTTCAGTGAGCTGAGATTGTGCGACTGCACTCCAGCGTGGGTGATAGAGCGAGATTCTGTCTCAAAAAAGAAAAAAAGAAAAGAAAAATACCAGCCTGGTACAGTGGCTCACTCTTATAATCCCAGGACTTTGGGAGGTTAAGGTAGGAGGATAACTTGAGTCCAGAGTTTGAGACCAGTCTGGGCAACATAGCAAGACTCTATCTCTGCAAAAAAAAAAATTTGTTTTAATTAGCCAGGTGTGGTGCTGTGTATCTGCAATTGCAGCTGCTTAGGAGACTAAGGTGGGAAGATCGCTTGAGCCCAGGTGTTCAAGGCTGCCGTAACCCCTAATCAGGCCACTGCACTTCAGCCTGGGTGACAGAGTGAGACTTCATCTCAGAAAATAAAAAGAAAAGGAAGAAATAAAGAATGAAAGAAAGAAGAAAGAGAAAGAAAGAAAAAAGAAAAAGAAAGAGGCAAAAAAGAAAGGAAGGAAGAAAAGAAAGAAGAGGAGGAAAAAGGAAAGAGAAAGAAAAGAAAGAAGAGAGAAAAAAATGAAGAAAGAAGCAAGCAAGAGAGAGAGAGGAAAATAAATGCTTCGTAACTTTGCCAGTTTTTGTCATTATGGATGTTATAACATAATTATTTGTATTATTGTAAATAATACAATTTTTAAATGGTGTCTATCGAATGAGCAAGCATTTCTCTGAAGCGCTTTATGTATGATGTGGTCTCTTGGATGTGGCCTGTGATGCCCGCGCTCCCAGGCACCTAGGCACAGCATTTCAGGAATGGCTGCTTTGCTTCCTTTCAGAACAAACGGGAAAACGTAGTGGCGGAGAAGCACACAGACCTCCCTAGGCCGGCCCAGGAGCACTTCGCTGCTGCTGTGCGGGGAACGAAGTTCCCACTTGGTCACAGACGCTTCTGTGTCTGAAGAGGCGGCTCATTTAGCATGAAAGGAGGTGGCTGCAGCAGGGCGAGGAGGCCCGGCCTTCCGTGCACACAGTACTCACCCTAACCTTCACTCAACCTCTCCACGCTCCCACTCCCCCAAATCTGCCTGCCCCGTGATACACACATGGAGCTCTGGCTGAATGCTCATTTAAAAGAGTTTAGTCTTTGTTAAAAAGTTTCCTAGGATTTTCACTGGTTGAAATCAAGGATGTTGTCTGAAAGCCTGTGTGTGCGTCATCGTGTTTATAGTCTTCTATACTCTTTGCGAGGCCGTATTCATTTAAAACCCGCTTCTCTCCAAAACCTCTGCTGCCCATGGCTATCTAAATGCACTGAAAATAAAATCTGTAAGGTTCATTTATATGTGGTTTAAGTTTCTCAAAGGGTCAATATATTGCTTTGGATTGTTAGAAATCAGAGGTATTCTTTTAAATTGGCATTGTTATATTTGAAATAACAAAAGAAATCTCCCGGGAGCCATTTAGAAGCAGTTTGTTAGGACCAAAGTTCCCCAGTAGTTGAATTGTACTTTTCCGGTTAGCCTGCATGCTATGACATAAAGAATGATGGAGAAGCGTTGTGAGTTGCTGAAGTGGAGTGTGTGCATGACAGTGTGCGTCTCATGAACGCACCCATGGCAAGTGTGAGCCACGCTCTTACTTCTGTGTGTGGCTCTTGAAGGCCTCCGTGAGGGCTGCTGTTCCGGAATGCATGTGCCCAGTCAACCTATGTTACTGAGACCGAAGAATAATTTCAAACATGATACCAATGAAAAATAAAGCCTCGCCAATCAATCTTGTATGCTATCATAAATCAGTCAACTCCCAAAACCTAAAACCCACCAAAATGGCAGGAAGGAGGTTATTTCAAAATGAAACAAATTTGTAAATAAAGGAACTTCATTTTGCTGGAGAAATGTCAGTCCTGAAACTCGTTATTGCTGTGCAGATAACTGTTGCAAATTAAATGTCCCCCCTTGTGGCATAGACAATAGAAAAGTCTTTGAAACATTATATTTAAAAATGCTTTTTCTAGTTACGAAGATATGCAATGGTTTTTAACCATATAATTTGGTGCATATAAGTAGCCTCTAAATAGGTTGCCATGAGTGAAGACTGACAAAGAACGTTATTAAGCCTTTAAAGAAGGCAGACAGCTATGCCATAGTTTTCAGAAAAAAGGCACCTTTCCCAGTTTTACTGAGAACAAGACGACGATTTTCTCTTACGAGAACATGAAAGCCGTAAATTTCTCCTTTTCTCCCCATTTAAGTGGATAGGACTCAACACGGACGAGGAAGCTCTGCTCAGCTGTCAGCTTTTTTATTTTTTAGGTTGAGATTCAGGCCTTGGCAGTTTTTAAAGTTAATGGTTAACTGCTCTGAAATCTTGATGGCATTTCAGTGGAAATATAAATATGCTACTTTCCACAGTATTCTTCCTTATTTTTTTTTTATTTTACCCTAAAAGTCTAAAAGTTTTGTACCAGTGTGATTCCTGCCGACTGAGGTGGAAACTCTCTACCTGGCACTTATTTCAACAGGGAATTTGGGATAAATAAGATGGGTAACAGGAAGGCTGAATACTCTCAGACTGAATACTTAATTTGCACATTAAAAGCTGATCATTAATCCTATATTTTAATCCTACAAATGTCAGGAGCTATTATTTCCTAGGGCATATGACGGTGCTAGGAATAAACTGGACTGTGTTTTGTTACAAAGCCCGTGAATAAACATAAGAACAGTTGCTGTATCAAACCCAAAGGCCATTAAATACTACTTTAGGAATCCATTTGTTATCACATTACCACTAAGGGTAGGAATCCTACAGCACATGATAACCAAAGAATCATAACTGGAAGAGAATGTTATTAAAATCCAACTATAGCTACAAATACAACATCTATAAATATATACATACACATTCACACATATTATGGTACTGCAATGCATGCCTGAAGTTTCATGTTATTTAAGAGAAATAAAGAATAAGGCTTCAAGTAGCCAAAGGACCATTGATTTTTTTCAGTGTTCGAGAAAAACCCAGAAACAGAGATCAAGCTAACATGTTTAAAGCATAGCTGGCCAAATGATGTTTTCAAGTGATGCTAACATAAATCAGTAGGACCAGCAATAGTTTACCTAAATTCTGAGAAATCAGCAAATCAAATAAATGAAAAGGCTGCCTTTGGACCAAATTGTAGTTTTTAACAAGGCTGCCTCCTGAGTGGGATGTGCTTGTTCATTAAGCTTTTTAAGCTGGGATTCACTAATGCCACTTGAAAAGGGTGGGCACCTTGCAATCCAGACACCGAACAATGCTGCCCCGAAGCTTATTAAGTTTAAGTTTTATACAAATAGCTACTTAGAATGATTTGCTCAAAAATGTGCACACTGATTTCAAAATAACAGTTCTTACAGTCGAACAAAAAACAAAGGAAAAATGAAGCTGAAACAGTGACAAGAAATTAGGTTGCTCTTGATTTTATTCTGAAATGGTACATTTGAATGACTTTCTAATTTTAACATGACTTTTAAAATGTGTAGGTCTTAAATAAAGTTAACAAACTAATGAATGAATATATGCAAATTGTCAGCCTGAAAAACATAAAAGCAAAATGCAGTACATTTTCCCCCAAACATCTGAGTTTATATCCTTCTACATTTTGTCAAATTCGAGATCCTTCTGAGAAACTTTAAAGAGAATGTGTTATTTGTTTCAGCTAGAGCTACGTTCATTGTGTAAAAATAGGGGCTCGCAATTACAATGTGGCGTTGGTTGTAGAGATAAAGCATCACGAGGCTCCGGATCATTTTAGAAGCAGAAAATGGAACCTATCTGCTCCCGTCCACCAGAAGGAGAGGGAGGGAGCCGAGGAGCTTTCACCGCAGGAAAGACTCATTCTTTATCTGGCCTTTAGAGCCAGCTCAGAAACTAATGGGAACGCTCGACACTCTTCTTCAAACTCCTCTCCAATTCCCATCCCAGAGTTCAGCGTTGCATTTGAAACCATTAAAGGGGCTGCTTTACTATGCTAGCAATGGGGAGTCTCCTTTTCAATGTTGTCAATAAAATTAATAATTGTTATAATCTCTCTTAAAACGCCATTGTACTATATCTTAACCGGTTTATTTTATGAACACAAGAGTTGAGAAGCTAAGTCCTTGGGGTGTTACAAACATGTTTTCTACTGTAAATCAGAATTCTTTTTTACTACCTAACGTAGGCAAATGTATAGATTTTTAAAATCTTAAATGCAACATACAACAAGGAAATGTGAAGGGGTGAGCAACAACAAAAAATGCCCAGATGGGAACGGGGTGCCGACCCTTCCCCGAGAGAGGAAGGAGCTCTCTCCACGGTTCTCTGCCGAGTGGGGGGCGGGAGCCCTGCACCCGGGGCTGCAGTTTCGGCCGGACCCCCGGCGGCCGTGTGCCCGGAAAGAGGATCCCTGTCCTGTGTGCACAGAGCTGCTGATCAGCATCAAGCCCTGCGGAGCCCAGGCAGGAACAATGCACCAGGGAATAGACAGAGGACATGAATCCCACCTCTCCTCCTCTGACCGTGCAAGACAAGATTTTAGTTTTCTGAAAGAAACACAAATAAAGCAGAGAGCTCAATAATTAAAGTCTGCTGTTCCAGGCCCAAGCGCCTGTGATTAACCGGAGAATATTTAGGCAGCGCTGCCATGCTTCTTGGAAATATTGAGAATGTTTCTCCCAGAGAAAATGTGGTACTGTTGAACATTTTCAAAAAGCTGAATGTGTATGAACTCCCCAAACACCAGGCACATCTGCTTGTCTGACACTCAATACTGTTGTAAGGTTTTGTATAACTCACTTCCTGTCTTTATAAGTACACAACAGGATATTTAAATAACAAAGACAAGACGCCAGGCAAAAAAAAGGGGTGCTGCTAACACAACATATCCATCTCCAATTCCATCTCTATGTGTTCGAGTTGCAGAAATAACCAACATACTTAGAATCCTGTTGCTTGCCTCCAATTGTGCAGGGTAACAGGCAAAGGGACGAGTGTTTATCTTGGGCCCCTTCACACTGGAAGGGGCAGTTTGTCTCCTAGCGTAAAAGGCAGCCACAGCCACATTTATTTGCTCAGGGGTTTCTGAGGTCCACCATGACCTCCAGATCCCTTTCCAGTCATAACAAGCAAACACCTGGAGGGACGCATGTGGATGGATTTTTGAGGTCCCCCCAAAACCCACCCTTATATGTAAGATCTTCCATTATGTTTGTATTCACTTTTTAACATACATGACCTTTGTTTCGTGCTCATAGAGATACAATGCCACTTCAAATATATTCACTAAAATTACTTCAGTTAAAGAAAGGCTTTTTTAAAATTTAATCGAAGTGCTCTTGTAAATCTTACCTTCCGAGTTTGGAATCCTAAAATAAAAAGAAAGTCTTCACCGTTCTATCACCTCCTTCATAGAAAAATTACTGATTGCATAGTATAACTTACTCACCATACCTTTCGTCTTGTTCTCAGTCCAGACTCATTGTAAGTAACGGAGCTTTGCATATGAAATTGCGAGACTCAGTATTTCTCCATTTCCCTTTTATTGGGAAAGAGGCACCAGAGGCCCCCTCGCTACCTTGATGTCTAAGTGAGTTAACTCAGCACATGCACATACATTATACAAATCAAAACTATGTGCCAAGGACCACATTCAATTTGAAAACAAAGATCACCTTTAAACAGAGAACTTCATTCATATGGAAGAATCCCAATTGTGGCTGGGCATCGTGGCTCACACCTGTAATCCCAGCACTTTGGGAGGCCAAGGTGGGCCAATCACGAGGTCAGGAGTTCAAGACCAGCCTGGCCAATATGGTGAAACCCCGTCTCTACTAAAAAACAGAAAAATTAGCCAGGAGTGGTGTTGGGCGCCTATAGCCCCAGCTACTCCGAAGGCTGAGGCAGGAGAATCCCTTGAACCAGGGAGGCGGAGCTTGCAGTGTGAGCTGAGATTGTGCCACGGCACTCCAGTCTGGGCAACAGAGTGAGACTCCATCCAAAAACAAACAAAAAAAATCCCAATTTTAAAAACACGGAGGGATTTCAAGTATCTCCATACATCACGGGGGAATTACAAATGTCTCGCATCTGTATTTATAGATTTAACAGGCTTGTATTTCTATCCGGCTATCACATTTTAACCTATGCGATACAACACTGTTTTTTGGTTTTTATAAGGCTTTTCCAAGTATAACATAAAATATGCTTGCTATGAAAGAATTAGGAAGCATGTAAGGATAAAAACAAAACCTGAAACACCCATCATATAAGACAGTCACAATTTATATATTGTTATAGATCTTAAAAATAAATAGGTACAATATGTACTATTTTCATAGTTATGCTCGTATTTCCATATGAGCAGATACAGCTCCACTTTAAACCTAGATCATAGAACTCTTACATGGTCTTATGTGGGAGGATTTATTTAGTTCCAGCCTCTCGTTTTCCAGATGAGCTATCTAAAGCCCAGAGAAGTTAAAGAACTTACGAAAAATCACACAGCTGGTAAATGGCAAAGTCAGGGCAAGAAGCCAGCCCTTCCGTCTCTCTCCTCCTGGGTATCTAGGAAGATACACTGTCTTTCCGACCACTTGACGTATGTGTGTGTGTGTGTGTGTGTGTGTGTGTGTGTGTGTGTATTTAACAGCCCTGTCATTTAAAACAACAGCTTTTTTAAGGTATAACTTTACCTACCATAGAGTGCACCCATTGGAAGTGTACAATTCAATGGCTTTTTGCATATACACAATGTCATGTAACCATGGCCTCTCTCCAGTACCAAAATATTTTCAACACCCCGAAAAGAAACCACATATCCATCAGTTGTCACTCTCATTTCCCCGCCAAAGGTCCTCAACTCCAGTCAACCACGAATCCACTTTCTGGCCCCTCTGGATCGGCCTGTTCAGGACATTTCATATGAACGGACTTTTCTGGCCCCTCTGGATCTGCCTGTTCAGGACATTTCATATGAACGGACTCAGACACGACACATTCTTTCATGCCTGGCTTCTTCCACTCAGCATACTGTTCTTAGAAGCTCATCCGTGTGGTGGCGCGTGTCCTTTACCCCTTTTCATGGCTGAGTAGTGTTCCATCAATTATACCACATTTTCTTTATCCGTTCATCAGTGGATGGACATTTGACTTGTTTTCACTTTTTGGCTATTATGAATCATGCTGCTGTGAACATCTGTGTACCAGTTTTTTTTTTTTTTTTTTCCTGAGACGGAGTCTCACTCTGTCGCCCAGGCTGGAGTGCAGTGGCGCCATCTCAGCTCACTGTAAGCTCCGCCTCCTGGGTTCACGCCATTCTCCTGCCTCAGCCTCCCAAGTAGCTGGGACTACAGGTGCCGCCACCACGCCTGGCTAATTTTTTATATTTTTAGTAGAGACTGGGTTTCACCATGTTAGCCAGGATGGCCTCAATCTCCTGACCTTGTGATCCGCCCACCTGGGCTTCCCAAAGTGCTGGGATTACAGGCGTGAGACACCGGGCACTGACCTGTGTACCAGTTTTTGTGTGAATGCGTGTTTTCATTTATATTAGGTGTATACCTAGAAGCAGAATTTCTGGGTCACCTGGTAACTCCATGTTGAACCTTTCGGGGACCCTGTCTATCTTCCAAGTGGCTGCATCATTTTCCATTCCCAACAGCAGTATATGAGGCTTCCCATTTCACCACATCCTTGTCAATCCTTATTATTATCTGCCTTTTGACTCCAGCCAGCCTAGTGGGTGTGAAGTGGTATCTCATTGTGGTTTTTATTTGTATCTCCCTGAAGGCTAATGCTTTTGAGCATGTATTATGAGCTTGTTGGCCATTTGCATATTTCCTTTGGAAAATATCTAGTCAGATACTGGGCCAGGCGTGGTGGCTCACATCTGTAATCCCAGCACTCTGGAAGGCTGAGGCGGGTGGATCACTTGAGGTCAGGAGCTCAAGACCAGCCTGGCCAACATGGTGAAACCCCGTCTCTACTAAAAATACAAAAATTTAGCTGGGCATGATGGCGGGCGCCTGTAATCCCAGCTACTCAGGAGGCTGAGGCAGGAGAATCTCTTGAACCTGGGAGGTGAAGGTTGCAGTGAGCTGAGATTATGCCATTGTACTCCAGCCTGGGCAACAAGAGTGAAACTCCGTCTCAAAAAAAAAAAAAAACAAAATTGTCTATACATGTTATTTCACTGAAGCAAGGGAAAAACTGAAGCTAAATATTCTACAGTGTATGACAGAACATTCATACAATTCAGTACTACAAATCTATCATATTTTAATATGGCATGACATCATTGTATGTGGTTAAAGTGAAAAAGTTGCAAAGCAAAATGTCATGAGATCCATTTTTGTAAATTTTACATAGATACATGTAGTTTCACACCCACAGGAAAAGATCTGTAGTTCATAGTCCCAGGCATCGGGATTAGGATGAAGCAGGGGGTGAGGCATTCTCTCTTCGTTGTCTACATGCAGGTAATACCTTGTTTTATTGCACTTTGCTGTGTTTTTGTGTTTTTGTTTTTACAAATGGAGGCTTGTGGCAATCCTGCATTGAGCAAGTCTATCAGCGCCATTTTTCTAACAGAGGTGCTCACTTTGTGTCTCTGTGTCACATTTTGGTAATTCTCACAGTGTTTCAAAGTTTTGCATTCTGTTATGTCCGTTATTATGGTCACCTGTGATCAGTGAGGTTTGTGGTTATGGTCATTGTTTAGGGGCTTCACCAACCATGCCCATATAGGCTGGCAAACGTGAGGGACAGATGTTGGGTTTGCTCTGACCGCTCCAATGGCAGGCCCGTCCCTCCACTCCTCTGGCCTCCCTATTCTCCGAAACACAACAATATTGAACTTAGGCCAATTAGTAACTCTGCAATGGCCTCTGAGTGTTCACGTGATCACATAAATATTTTTACTGACTATGTATTTACTTTTTTGAGACATGATGTCACTGTGTTTCCCAGACTGGAGTACAGTGGCACGATCCCAGCTCACTGCAGCCTCAATCTCCTGGGCTCAAGCAATCTTTGCACCTCAGTCTTCTGAGTAGCTGGGACTACAGGCGGTGACCGCCATGTCTGGCTAATTAAATTTTGTTTTCTTTTCGTAGAGACAGAATCTTGCCATGTTGCCCAGGCTGGTCTCAAACTCCTGGTTTCAAGTGATCCTTCTGCCTCAGCCTCTCAAAGTGCTAGGATTACAGGCATGAACCACTGTACCTGGCTACATCTCTGCTTTTAAATCAGAAGCTAGGAATGATTAAGCTTAGTAAGAAAGGCATGCCCAAAGCCCAGAAAGATCTAAAGGTAGGCCTGTAGTGCTGAATGGTTAGACAAATCATGAATGCAAAGGAAAAGTTCTTGCAGCAAATTTAAAGTGCGACTCCAGTAAACACATGAATGATAGGAAAGCAGCCTCACTGCTGATATGGAGAAAGCTTGAGTGGTCTAGATAGAAGATCAAGCCAGTCAGAGCATTCCCTTAAGCTAAAGCCTGTTACAGAGCAAGGACCTAACTGTCTTCACCTCTGCGAAGGCTGAGAGAGGTGAGGAAGCTGCAGAATAAAAGCTGGAAGCCTGCAGAGATTGGTTCACTAGGGTTAAGGAAAGAGGCCACCTCCACAAGGCGAAGCAGCGCGTGCAGATGGAGAAGCTGCAGCAAGTTACCCAGAAGATCTGGCTGAGATAATTTATGAAAGTGGCTCCACTAAACAGCAGATTTTCAGTGTGGACAGAACAGCTTTATATTGAAAAAAGATGGGCCGGGCACGGTGGCTCATGCCTGTAATCCCAGCACTTTGGGAGGCTGAGGTGGGTGGATCACGAGGTCAGGAGATCGAGACCATCCTGGCTAACATGGTGAAACCTCGTCTTTACTAAAAATACAAAAAATTAGCTGGGCGCGTTGGCGGGCGCCTGTAGTCCCAGCTACTTGGGAGGCTGAGGCAGGAGAATGGCATGAACCTGGGAGGTGGAGCTTGCAGTGAGCAGAGATCGTGCCACTGCACTCCAGCCTGGGCGACAAAAAAAAAAAAAAAAAAAAAAAAGAAGAAAAAGAAAAAACATGCCATGTGGGACATTCATAGCTAAAGAGAAGTCAATTCCTGGCATCAAAGCTTTGAGGGACAGGCTGACTCTCTTAGTAGGGGCCAGTGCAGCTGCTGACTTTCACTTGAAGCCAGTGCTCATTTACCATCCTGAAAACCCTAGGGCCCCTAAGAACCATGGGAAATCTACTCTGCCTGTGCTCTAGAAATGGAACAACAAAGCCTGGATGACGGCACATCTGTTTACAGTGTCATTTACTGAATATTTTAAGCCCACTGTTAAGATTTACCACTCAGAAAAAATGATTTATTTCAATATATTACTGTTCATTGACAATGTACCTGGTCACCAAAGAGCTCTGATGGTGATGTACAAAGAGACTAATGTTATTCTCATGCCTGCTGACATGCATTCATTCTGTAGCTCATTGATGAAGGAGTAATTTCAACTTTCAATTCTTGTTATTTAAGAAATACATTCTGGGGGCCAGGCGTGGTGGCTCACGCCTGTAATCCCAGCACTTTGGGAGGCCAAGGCAGACGGATCACAAGGTCAGGAGATCGAGACCATCCTGGCGAACACGGTGAAACGCCATCTCTACTAAAAATACAAAAAATTATCTGGGTGTGGTGGCAGGTGCCTGTGGTTCCAGCTACTCCGGAGGCTAAGGCAGGAGAGTGGCATGAACCCGGGAGGCAGAGCTTGCAGTGAGCGGAGATCACGCCACTGCACTCCAGCCTGGGCGACAGAGTGAGACTCCGTCTCAGAAAAAAAAAAAAAAAAAAAAAGAAATACATAAGGCCATAGCTGCCATAGGTAGT
Source organism: Piliocolobus tephrosceles (assembly GCF_002776525.5). Lineage (NCBI taxonomy): Eukaryota > Metazoa > Chordata > Mammalia > Primates > Cercopithecidae > Piliocolobus > Piliocolobus tephrosceles. Next base: position 3,297,774 of record NC_045451.1, read on the forward strand.
AATATATGTGATGGATTTGGGCAAGGTAATTTGAAAACCTTCTGGAAAGGATTCCCCATTCTAGAATACTCGTGATTCATGGAAGGAGGTCAAAATATTAACAGAAGTTTGAAAGAAGTTAATTCCAACCCTCATGCATGACTTGGAGGGTGGGAATTAACTTCAGGTTCAAGACTTCAGTGGAGGAAGTAACTACAGACATGGTAGAAATAACGAGAAAACTCCAATGAGAAGTGGAACCTGAAGCTGGGACGAAATTGCTGCCATCTCATGGTATAAATTAAACAGATAAGGAGTTGCTTCTTTTGAATGAACAAAGAAGATGGTTTCTTGAGATGGAATCTACTTCTGCTGAAGATGCCGTGAAATTGTTGAAATAACAACAAAGGATTTAGAATATTCCAGAAAGTTAGTTGATAAAGCTGGGTCAGAGTTTGAGAAAATTGACTTAATTTTGAAAGTAGTTCTAGGTGGGTAAAATACTATCAAAGAGCATTGCATGCTACAGAGAAGTCCTTCACAAAAGGAAGAGTCAATTTTTGTGGCGAACTTCATTGTTGTCTTATTTTAAGAAATTGTCACAGCCATCGCAACCGTTGGCAACTGCCACCCTGATCAGTCAGCTGCCGTCAGCCTCCAGGCAAGACCCTCTACCAGCAAAAAGATCACGACTCACTGAAGGTTCAGATGATTGTTAGCACTTTTTAGTAACAAAGTAATTTTTAATTAAAATATGTACATTAGTTTTTTAGACACTATGCTATTGCATATTTAATAGACTACAGTATAGTGTAAACATAACTTTATATACACTGGGAACTAAAAACATTTGTGTGACTCATTTTTTTGATATTTGCCTTATTAGGATGGTCCAGAGATGAACCTGCAATGTTTCTGAGGTATGCTTTTACTTACGTATGTTTGCATTAATTAAAATGGGCATGTATTATTGCTATAATTTTAAAAAGTTTAAATTATCCAACTGCATACAATCATTTAATCTGATGTCTTTTAAGATTCAGGACCTAACTATATTTTCTTTTTTTTTCTTTTCTTGAGAGACAGAGTCTCACTCTTGTCACCCAGGCTGGAGTGCAATGGCACAATCTCTGCTCACGGCAATCTCTGCCTCCCTGGTTCAAAGATTCTCCTGCCTCAGCCTCCCAACTAGGTGGGACTACAGGTGCATACCACCACACCCAGCTAATTTTTGTATTTTTAGTAGAGGTGGGGTTTCACCATGTTGGCCAGGCTGGTGTCAAACTCCTGACCTTAAATGATGCACCCACCTCAGCCTCCCAAAGTGCTGGGATTACAGGCTTGAGCCACCGTGTCTGGCCAGGCCTAACTAGATTTTCAATTTTTTTCCTATAATTATTTGTTTACTTAAGGTCATTACTTTTTTTGTTGTTATTGTTTTTGAGATGGAGTCTTGCTCTGTCGTCCAGGCTGGAGTGCAGTGGCACGATCTCGGCTCACTGCAAGCTCCACCTCCCGGGTTTATGCCATTCTCCTGCCTTAGCCTCCCGAGTAGCTGGGACTATAGGCGCCTGCCACCATGCCTGGCTAATTTTTTTTGTATTTTTAGTAGAGACGGGGTTTCACCATGTTAGCCAGGATGGTCTCGATCTCCTGACCTCGTGATCCGCCCGCCTCCAGCCTCCCAAAGTGCTGGGATTACAGGCTTGAGCCACTGCGCCTGGCCTTTTGTTGTTGTTGTTTTTTAAGATGTAGTCTTGGTCTGTCGCCCAGGCTGGAGCGCAGTGGCGCTATCTCGGCTCACTGCAACCTCTGACTCCCGGGTTCAAGTGATTCTCCCAGCCTCAGCCTCCCGAGCAGCTGGGATTATAGGCACCCACCACCACACCCAGCTAATTTTTGTATTTTAGTAGAAATAGGGTTTCAGCATGTTGGCCAGGCTGGTCTCGAACTCCTGACCTCAAGTGATCAAACTGCCTCAGCCTCCCAAAGTGCTGGGATGACAAGTGTGAGCCACTGAGCCCGGCCTTATTCTTCAAGTCAATTTTGGTAGTTTATCTTCCTTCCTTCGTTCCTTCCTTCCTTCCTTCCTTTTTTTTTTTTTTTTTTTTTTTTTTTTTTGACGTAGTCTCGCTCTGTCGCCAGGCTAGAGTGCAGTGGCACGATCTCAGCTCACTGCAACCTCTACCTCCCGGGTTCAAGCGATTCCCTTGCCTCAGCCTCCCAAGTAGCTGGGATTACAGGCATGCACCACCACGCCCAGCTAATTTTTTGTGTTTTAATAGAGACTGGGTTTCACTACGTTGGCCAAGATGGTCTCAATCTCCTGACCTCGTGATCCACCCGCCTTGGCCTCCCAAAGTGCTGGGATTATAGGCATGAGCCACCATGCCCAGCCAGTAGTTTATATTTCTTAAAATAATTTTAGAAACATTTGTTTTTAAGCATGTTGGTATAAATACATTATTCTTTTATAATATAAAAATATTTTTATATTATTTATTCCTACTGACTTATTATGTTTATTCTATTTTGTTCAATTGTTTAGACTTGGCAAAGTTTATCTGATAATTTACTTACTAAAATAAATAGCTTTAGATTTTATTGTTCAACTGAATGATTATTATTTCTATTTACTTCATTAAATTGTGTTTGAAAATAAATGTGGATAACTGTTGATAACTTCTGTTGACATCAACTTCTGTTATTAACTTCCTGAGTTGAAACCCTCATTCATGTATTTTATAATGAATTTTTGTTTAAGACTTTTCTGGGTTTTGCTTTGGCAGACCCCATATATTTGATACCTGGATCCCTCATTTATTTTTTCTCTAAATACTTTCTAATTTCTGATTAACTTTTTTCTCTTAAAATTTTTAAATTTGTAGGTAAATAGGTATTTTCAAAAGTAAGGTATTTTAAGTTTTTGCTCTGTTTTTTTCTTTCTCCTTTTTTTTTTTTTTTGAGACGGAGTCTTGCTCTGTCACCCAAGCTGGAGTGCACTGGCCAGATCTCAGCTCACTGCAAGCTCCGCCTCCCGGGTTCACGCCATTCTCCTGCCTCAGCCTCCCGAGTAGCTGGGACTACAGGCGCCGCCACCTCGCCCGGCTAGTTTTTTGTATTTTTTAGTAGAGACGGGGTTTCACCATGTTAGCCAGGATGGTCTCGATCTCCTGACCTTGTGATCCGCCCGCCTCGGCCTCCCAAAGTGCTGGGATTACAGGCTTGAGCCACCACGCCCGGCCTTCTTTCCACTTTTTATTTCAGGTTCAGGGCCTCAATTTTTTTTTTTTTTTTTTTTGAGACAGAGTCTCGCTCTGTTGCCCAGGCTGGAGTGCAGTGGCGCGATCTCGGCTCACTGCAAGCTCCACCTCCTGGGTTCACGCCATTCTCCTGCCTCAGCCTCCCGAGTAGCTGGGACTACAGGTGCCCATCGCCTCGCCCGGCTAGTTTTTTTTGTATTTTTTAGTAGAGACGGGGTTTCACCGTGTTAGCCAGGATGGTCTCGATCTCCTGACCTCGTGATCTGCCCGCCTCGGCCTCCCAAAGTGCTGGGATTACAGGCTTGAGCCACCGCGCCCGGCCCATCAATTTTTTAATTACTCTTTTTTTAGTGAAGGGTTTGCTATTTTCTTATTGTTAATTCCTAGTTATTTGTCTTGTGGTTTAGAACAATGCCTTCATGGTTTCTGCACCTGGGAATTTGTCAGTAAGTTCTCAGGGTCTTCATTTAAGTAACTGCTTCATATGTATTTGCAAGGAGGCTGTATTCTCTGTTCATTAGCAATAGTATTCTGTGTGTTATTAGCTGAAGCTTACTCATTGTTATTCCCACCTATTTTTGCATACTTGATCCATTATTTCTGTTAGATGTTAGAGTCCATCAATATAATTGATGATTTGTCCACTTTTTTCTTGATATTTATTAGCTTTATATGGTTTTGTTTTGGGGTTTTTTGAGACAAGTTTCATTCTGTTGCCTAGGCTGGAGTGTGGTGGTGTGATCATGGCTTACTGTAGCCTCAAACTCCCAGCCTCAGGTGATCCTCCCACCTTAGCTTCTCAAGTAGCTGGGGACCACAGGCACGTGCCACCATGCCTAGCTAAGTTTTATATTTTTTATATTTTTTGGGATTTTGCCACATTGCCCAGGCTGGTCTTGAACTCCTGGGCTCAACTGATCCACCCCACTTGGCCTCACAAAGTGCTGGGATTACAGATTAAACCATGGTGCCTGGTCTCTATATGCTTTGAAGCTATAATATTAGCTAAATAAATGGACATAACTTTAATCTTCTTTTAATTTAATCAACATGAGCTGTCTTATTTCTTTTCATCACGAATTCTGTTTTGCCTGTGGTTTATACTATTATGTTTTATTTGTATTTGTTAATATTGCCTCGTGTCTCTCCTTTCGTATTCACCCTTCTTGTTTTGTTTCAGGGTTGTCTCTCATGCAGAGCATATAACTAGATTTTAAAGCCAGTCTTTGAGCCTTCTCATTTATCACCAATGTGCTTTAACTTATTCTGCAACTGTGCTTCTATTTGCCATGCTTCCTTCAAGTTTTTAATAAACTTTTCTTCTTATTTTTCCTAGCTGTTACTCATAATTTTTAAACTCATATATTCGGACTTTCTGTCAATGTCCAGTATTAACAAACTTTTCCTGTTTTCCATCCAACAAAAATAAAAAACCTTATTGTGTCTTTTCTTCCTCTTCTTATTTTCAGACTATGGGGGATTGCCATCCTAGATAGTTATAGTTTCACAGCCAACACCTATTTAAATGGGGCAATGTTTTCCTGGTTTCTTTCCTCACTACTATTTTTTTCTGTTTTCTTTTTTAAAAATATATAAGTTATTCCCAGCTTCCTCTAGTCTGGAGTTCAGAAGAAGAACTCTAGGCCCTGAGGTTGCTCAAACAAAACTTGGCGAAAGGAAAGGCAACTGTTGCAATCCTGCACCTTGAGGGGCTTTCCCTCCTCCAGGTCGCAGGTACGGAGGGGCCGCTGGGGCCGCTCCTGTCTGGAATGGCATGCAGACCAGTCTCAGGCCTGCAAGGACAGAAGGATGGTTGCTAGGACAGGTCCCTGCAGCAGCGCAAGGGCAAGTTCACTTCTGCTTCCACAGTATTCAGAACGGGCCTTTCAAGGAAGGATCCTATGAACGGAGGAGACACCTGCTCATGGCGGGGGAGCCCGGCTCACCCAAACACTGGCCAGTGCTCTCTGAAAACTCACTCATGGGAGCGACATCGGCTCCTCGCCCCATGAGTCATAGTGTTTTGCACACTGTGGTCAGTCAGGTGGCTCTGCCAAGGAGGAGCAGGAAGAGCTGAGTGTGGGGATCCAGGGGTCCCGCTACCATCTGCAGTGCTGTCTTCCTTCTCTAAAATCATCCATCTTCTTCATCTCTGCTGATGCCTTTGTGTCTGTGTTCATCTCTCCCATCTTAAAACAACCATAATAGGAGACAGAAGTCCATCATCCCAAGACCCTTGGAAGTATAGCTCTGAGGGTCCGCTGACCCCACCACCCGCTTTCTCCATGGCAGGGCTCTGGTGGCTGCTCTGTTTGAAGCTCCCTTTGAAGCTACTCGCCTGCAGCCCCTGCCATGTCCTTGTTGGTGGATTGAACGGAAGCGCTGCTGTTCGCTCCCCAACTGCCCCGTCTGTGGCATCTGACACTCGTGGGCACGTCTTCCAAGGGTCTTCGAGGAAAAGGTGATAAGAGTCAGGTCTCTGGCCGGGCGCGGTGGCTCAAGCCTGTAATCCCAGCACTTTGGGAGGCCGAGACGGGCGGATCACGAGGTCAGGAGATCGAGACCATCCTGGCTAACACGGTGAAACCCCGTCTCTACTAAAAATACAAAAACTAGCCGGGCGAGGTGGCGGGCGCCTGTCGTCCCAGCTACTCGGGAGGCTGAGGCAGGAGAATGGCGTAAACCCGGAGGCGGAGCTTGCAGTGAGCTGAGATCCGGCCACTGCACTCCAGTCTGGGCGACAGAGCGAGACTCCGCCTCAAAAAAAAACAAAAAAACAAAACAAAAAAAAAACAAAGAGTCAGGTCTCCCGGTGAATGTCTCTCCCGACCTCCCTGATTCCCAGCGGCTCTTCCTTGTGCCTCCCCAGTCTCCTCCAGAGACAGCCTTTTCTCCACCTGTCTGTGAGATAACTCAGGATTTTGACCTGCAGGTTGATGATCTGACTTCCTGACTCTGCCACCACACCCTTCTCCTCAGTGAGAGGAGAAAGCAACTGTTACAACATATCTGTTTCAAAGGACAGAGCAGTCTTTAAAAACACATGGGTCTGTGTCTTCTCTTGCTCAGAGGCCGTCTGTGACCCCTGGCCGTGCTTCCGGCCATGTTGCCTCTTCACTGTCAGCCCTAGCCCCTCGGTGATCTGACCTCGGCTCCCTCTGACCATCGCACACTGCCCTCTCCGCCTGCACTGTCCCTGCCACTCACTGGGTTCACAGACTGGTGAGGAAGAGAGCAAAGCAAACCACCATTTCAGCACAGGTTTAGGTTGTTTTCAATGAAAAGAAATGGAAGTCCATGAACAAAATGGCTAAAACAATAAGGAAAATACGTTAAAGTCCAATGGAGGTTTTCTGTTCCAAGCTGGGTGACATTGGTGGCTTCAGAACCACATTTTCCTCCCCTCTTTTTCCTCTGCCTCCTGGCTGGCTCCCCGGGCTCCCCTCTCCCCTGGGGTGGCACAGCCACTGGCGTCCTGCTCCACATTATGGCTACTCCCGGTGACTGGCCCCAGGACTAGCCAGTCACCATTTCCCCACGTGGGATTCCTTTTCTCCACAAGAAGACCCCTTGCTAGAAGCCCCCTGTCCCACCCCAGCCAACTTTCCCTGCTGTCCCATTGCCATAATTACATCATGTGGACGTATCTACTCCAAATGCCGGCAGGGCAGGGGCCGGGAGTCCAGGGCTGGGACAACCGCATTGGCTTAGATCAATCTTGCCTCCTCCTTTTGCAGGCTGGGGTTTTAGTCCACATTCCTGCAGCCACTGGCCATGCACAGTGGACACCATGCAGGATGGAGGAAGGAGCGACCCACAGGGTCCACAGCAGATATTTCAGCCAATTGGTCAGAGGCAGGGACAGTGCTGTGGGACCTGTGCCTGGGGTTCCAGTCAAAATCCAATGCTTGGCAAAGTCCCCTGGCCTAGTACAAAATCTGTGCAGGCCTGGTAAGCTCCTTGCTGGCTGAGACACTGTCTGCACTGAAGAAGACTCGGGCCTAGTGCCATGACTTGCAGGGAATATGAATTCAACAAATACTCATATCAGTTGAATGAATGAACGACTGGTCTCTGCTCATCTTATGTGTCTAATATTATCATTGTGATAATGCCAAGTGCCATGACCATATCAAAATTAACACTTTAGGTTATATGACTGGTGGTTTTACTGGCACCACGCACAATGTTCCTTGTGTTCCCTTAGCCTCTTAAATATTGTTTAACATGATTCATTATTTGGAGACTGTTAAAGTTATAATCATGCATGCAATTGACGTTGGTCGATTAAGCTGAGTCCATCCAGGAATTGTCACAGATTTGCAGTTTATCACTGATACGTTTCACAAGAAAATCTTGGTTAGAGAATCCTCATTCTTACTAAAATTTCCCAGTGGCCATATATCAGGGGATTTAGAAATTATACATCATTGCTGAAGACACTGTTCTGCCTTGATTGCATCATACAGCAGGGTGAAACTCATAAAGCCTGTAGGAAAGCTCCTTATAGTACATCGAGGGGGAAGATAGATTTTAAGAACTATACTCTGAGACACATAATTTTTAAAACCATGTATGGATTCAAAACCATTCAAAACCAATTGACTGTGACATGTAAGAAACAGAACAACTTTGCCATGAGTTTTAAACTTGTAAATGGTGTGAATAATTCTGAACCATTCCGTTTTGCTGTTGTGAGCAGAGTTAAAGAGAATGAATAAGAAAACACTTCAGAATAGCACATGTGATTATTATGAGTCCACAAAATAGACCCTCCTTTCCTATTTCAAAAGGAATATTGTGATCCCCTGTTCTGCACAGCGGGTATGAGGACACATAAACTCACACAAACACCACTACTCCGGTCGCTGGAAGATTAGACATTTCAAAAATTAATACACTCATTTTATATGTTTTTTGTCTTGTAAATAATCATTGATAATTTATTGTTCCCACCTTCACATCTATGGCACTGTCTGCATGTTGTCTTTGAAAATGGGCATCTTCATACACGAAAGAGAGAAACGATTGTGTAGATGTATAACTGTCCGTATGTGGACATCGCGTTTTGGAAATCACTTTTTGGTGCAGTATTTCAAACATTTCCAATCAGAATTTGTTTTTTACTTGGTTTCTATATATATATATATTTTTAGCACGCTAGATAACCAGGCTTTTTCCAGTCCCCTTATATGGATGAGCAGTGTTAGCTTTATTCTCTGCCTAGGTTCGTCAAGAGCAAAGAGGTACTGAAATGAATAGGATATTCGCACTATTAAACTGCCTTGCAATTTTGGATAACAAGAAAGGGTGAGGTAATATTGCACAGTAATGTCTCATGGTGGGAAAGAAGGACATTATATAAAATGAAAATAATAAAGAAAGGGTGATGTAATATTGCACAGTAACGTCTCATGGTGGGAAAGAAGGATGTTATATAAAATGAAAATAATATTGTTACGGGTCCTTACAAAGCCAACTTCAGTTTTTGAAATTCTTTTTGTGGCATTGGTAATTTGAAACAAAGTTTTATCAAAGTTTTTAATATAGGAGTATGTGTGCACACTATTGTATTTAAAAATAAGATGAAATTTCCTAGCATTGAAAAGGTGAGAATAGTTTAGCAATTGTCTATATAATACTTCACAAATATGGCCTATTAGACTTTTTTGTATCGCTCTAAAGAAATGTTTTCTACAAGTGGAAATGTTGGTAAAATCGTATTATCAAAGAAGGTTTCCTAAAGAATACAAGACGTAGAATTTTCTTATAGAAGTTTATTATTAGTTTGCCTAAAATTTCTTCTCTGCTCCAGTGAGGCGAAGCCCCAATATAAAAAAACCGGATAAGCTCAATTGCAAGTTCAAAAAAAAAAAAATTGAGATGTGGGGGAGGGGTGGGCTGGTGAGATGTGGGGGAAGGGTGGGGCGGTGGAATATTGTTTTCCCCACCATGTAAGGATGGGGTAATTGATTTTCTGGAAATAAAGAAACGTATAGAAAATTAGCTGTGCTTAAGGATTCCTTTTCACTTTTGCTAATGCCCTGAATTTACTGAGGTATTAAAACTCAGGAGCGAACGAGAGGGAAGAAAAACAACCGTCCTGCAGCTTTTCTGTTGGCCCACTTTCACAAGCAGCCTGCCCAGCGCTACAGGGAGATCCCGGGCTGAGTGGCAGCCCCTCCTCTTTGGATTTCCTTGCTTTTGTAAATTTGTCAGTCCATCCATGAACTTTGTTTGAACAGAGTTTGGTACTTAATGGATGATTGTATTGTATTGTAACTCACAGTGTAACACATCTTTTCTGTATTTATTTTAAAGAAAGGCTTTCTAGAAGCCAAAGGGCTTAAGCTGTAGGAAATAAAGAAGTGAGACTGCCCATCCAGGTCCTGCACACGCTGCATCTCACTCAAATGCCTTGAAGTCCACACCCCAGAAGTTTCTGCACACCAAGGAGCCTGTCCAGAGGCCTCCCGCTGTCTTCCAGAGGTGCAGGGCTGGTTAGCTTTGGAATTTAACGGGGAAAAAGCAAAGTGCTGACGAGTTCTGTACCAGGAAGCCTCTGGACTCCTGTCTGTTGAAACCCAAGCACTGCTCTCCAGGGGCCCTGCCTCGGAGTAGACAGGGTGCCTTGGGAGGAGGAGGCAGGCTGCAGTCACAGGGGAAGAGCATGACTGAGTCTTGAGTGAAAACAGTTTGTAAACATTCACACTTTGAGGTGTGAATCTCAGATTCTGCTAGGCATGACCATACCAAGGACATTCTGAAAACAAACACAATTTTAAAATCTGCGGGAGAAAGGAACGGCTCTAGAAATGACTTCCATTTCAAGAGTATTAGCACAATTAGAGATAACTTTTTTATGCCTTCAGATATTTTAAAACATCTTAAATTAACACATAGTTTTATACTATTGATTACATCAACAGCTATTTGGGGAGGGGACCTGTGCTATTAAGAAAATAACTTACATTTGCTCATATAGTATAGTACGAAAACAGTTTTAAGTGATTTTCACATTTAAATTTTTCTCATTAAAAATAACTCTGTGTGATTCCCACTTTGCAGATAAAGTAATTGCTATAAATTCTCATTAAATTATGGGTTGATAGTTTTTGTCTCCAAATCATTGTGCGGCACACTCTCAGAATTTATTTGGTGACACTGTGGTTGTGAAGACAGTCCGTTACACTCTCATTTCACAGACAGCACAAATCTTGTAAAGATAGTGCTTTCCTCTTTGCTTTGGGTACTAGGAAGCTCAGGGGAAAATTCTGCCGCTTCTGACAGTTCAAAGGGTGACTAGACATGTATCCACGTGTGCTGGTGTTAAGACTGATTGAGCTGAAATTGATCCTGATTTTTCTGTTTTTCCACTCTTATTATTCCTGACCTCATTCCTCCCACTGCTGAAGCTTTTCTTTTGTATTTTATATATTTTTAAAAGCCAGCTCAACTCCTTTGAGAAACCAAATGAAACATTTTCATGGAGATTCTGTCTCCACCAGCTAGTGAGTAGGTATTCTTGCACAAATATGTAACACATTAGGTGTGTGGAAGACTAACAACACTCCGTGATAAATGGCAAATGCCAAAGTGTGTGATGACGTCAACAGAACCAGAAGTTGCGTAGCTTACCCAAGTGCAAATGACCAGTAAGCAGAACGAGAACTGGACATGAGAGTGTGTGACAAGTTCCTAAACATTGTGAGAAAACACGTATTTGGCTCTGCCCATCTAGAAAATTATCTTTAAAATAGCCAGGGCTGTGGTGTTGCGGCTGCGTACAGCCCAGTGTAGGTGGATGTATGGGTTGGCGGCATGGTCAAGGCTCTTTCTGAATCCGTGGCTGACATTCGCCAGCTCTGGGAGGTGGGCGGGGCTGTGAACTCTGGGTCTCTCCGTCAGCATCTGCCAAATGGGACAATAGTGGCGCCTACCTCATGGGTTATTGTGATATATTAAGTGACATAAAATGTAAGCTCTTAGGAAGATTCCCTCCATAATAAGCACGTAATACATACAGCTTTTAAAATGAGCACTTGATCTAGTGCCTGGCTTACATAGTAAATGTGGAATAAATAAGTAAATGCGCAGATGTGAAAAATTAAGATGTGGAAGTGTCTTAAACTTCTGTGATTTTGTAAATGCTGACTGCCTGCCTGAAACGCTTTTTTAAGATTTTCAGTGTATAAAATGTTTTAGCCGTCTCGTATCACTTCCCCACATTTTCCTTTTGTCACTATAATGCTGCCATGAAAAACAAAAGTGCGGCCGGGCGCGGTGGCTCAAGCCTGTAATCCCAGCACTTTGGGAGGCCGAGACGGGCGGATCACGAGGTCAGGAGATGGAGACCATCCTGGCTGACACGGTGAAACCCCGTCTCTACTAAAAAATGCAAAAAAACTAGCCGGGCGAGGTGGCGGGTGCCTGTAGTCCCAGCTACTCGGGAGGCTGAGGCTGGAGAATGGCGTGAACCCGGGAGGCGGAGCTTGCAGTGAGCTGAGATCCGGCCATTGCACTCCAGCCTGGGTGACAGGGCGAGACTCCGTCTCAAAAAATAAAAAATAAATAAAAATAGAAAAACAAAAGTGCACAAAAGCGTGAGAATCTGTACTGTTTACTCACTCAATTAGCATGATCAAACTGTCTCTTTACAAAAATTCCATTTGGATCCCCCAAGTTTAACTTAATGCCATTGGTTTAACATCTGTTTGGGGCACACCAAACCACCTCCATCTATCCTAAAATGGAATGTTTCAGTCATGCCCAGGACCCACACCTGTCCTAGTTCAGTCCCCACAAAGATAAATTTCTCAATGAAGGTTTTTCTTTAGGGCCAGGAAGCCTGGGGGTGTGTTGGTGCTCGGCCACGTTCATGAACCCATCTCAAGTGCCTGACCTGTCAACCACTCTGTTCCTTTATATTGATTGTAATTTTAGTTTTCTGATTTTTAGTATGCCTGGGCGTTACATCTTTCCTCCTCCTCTTTTTTTTTTTTGAGATGGAGCCTTGCCCTGTTACCCAGGCTGGAGTGCAGTGGTGTGATCTCGCTCACTGCAACCTCTGTCTCCCTGGTTCAAGCAATTCTCCTGCCTCAGCCTCCCGAGTAGCTGGGACCACAGGCGCCCGCCACCATGCCCGGCTAATTTTATGTATTTTTGGTAGATACGGAGTTTCACTGTGTTAGCCAGGATGGTCTCGATCTCCCGACCTCATGATCCGCCCGCCTCGACCTTCCAAAGTGCTGTGATTATAGGTGTGAGCCACTGTGCCTGGCCTATAGTCACTCTATTAATCATTTTTTTTCTAAACGTTATCTCCTGCGTGTACAATCAATGTGTCTTTAAGATAGGCAAAATTATACCCAGCTACATGCTACAGCATGGATGAGCTTGAGGACGCTATACTAAAAATTAGCCGGGCATGGAGGCACACGCCTGTAGTCCCAGCTACTCGGAAGGCAGAGACAGGAGAATAGCTTGAATACGGAAGGCAGGTTGCAGTGAGCCCAGATGGCACCACTGCATTGCACTCCAGCCTGGCAACAGAGCGAGACTCCGTCTCAAAACACCTGGCAACCTGGCGACAGAGGGAGAGAGACTCCGTCTCAAAAAAAAAAAAGAAAAGAAAAAAAAAAAAAGGCTACAATGGTTAATTTTATATTATGTGTATTAAAAAGACCCCCCCAACCCCCGCCAAAATTGTGGCTGACCTCTCCATCAACAAAGTGTCTTTATTCCTTAATGATGACAACTCATTCATATGCTGACCACTTCTTTTCTTTTGGTTCTGTTTCTTACACCAGCGAACCCCCTGAATGCCAAGTCGGCCTTTCTTCGAACTGTATCATGTACGTGTCAAATGAGATCTCACGCAAAGGTCTTCCCTACTCAGTTTCATTACAAGTGTACCTAGCCTGCCCACAGCAAAGGAGGTATTGCTGGTTCCCTTATTTCATTTTCAGTTCCGTTAGAAAAGTTTGCATAAACATGCACATGTAATCAGTTATGCATGGTGAGCCATAATGAGCTTTGGGGGCAGAGAAAGTCAATGGTTTTGCTGTTGTAAGAAAGTGTGGTGTTAACAGGTCACAACCTGTCTGCTAAGTAATTAACATACTGTAGGATTGTAAGAAAAGGTAATAAGAAAAACAAGTCCTTCTCTTCCGTAACATGGGCAATCTTTCAAAAGAGGAATCTTTATTGAATTTGTCTTTCCTTAAATGAATTCTGCTCTGTGGCCTAGTTCCTTTTATTCTTCAAACCGTTCTCAACCACATCTGTGGAATTCTGTATCAGCAATTGTGAAGCCAGCTGTTGCTGAGAGTCTTTTACTTAAGTTGAAATTAAGAACAGATTTGAGGGTCGTCTACCTGCTGTGAAGTCCTGATGGAGTTACCAAAAACTGCAAATGGTGAGAAAATGTGACTGCCTTGCTTGAACTGCTAGTACATTTTCTACAATGCTTTCGCCGCCATTGCAAAAATACCCTAACTCTGTGATCCAAGATTTGTGTTTGTTCATGTCGTCTTTATCATTATTCAAAATATATGCACAAAAATCAGTAAGAGGAAAATCTATGTTGCAATAACAATAGTGTATGGGTCAGCAAGGGTTGTTTTTTTTTTTTTTCTGTGTGGAAAACAAGGACAGATTGTTAACAATGCTGGTTCCGTGGGAAAGTTCTTAAGATTTCTGCTACTGGGAAAACGAGTAAGGCGTTCTCTGTCCCACACACATGGGTGCATTTTGCATCCAATCTTGAGGCGATGCTTTGTGGATTATTCAGCAAACTAAAAATTCAGGCATAGAATCTGTTGAAGGCATCCTTACACCTGAATACAGAAGAGGGAGGAACAAATTTTTCACAAAAGTGTTTCAAGCAACGTACAAGTCTCAATCATGATTAAACCTCAGTCACCGTCAGTTTGACCTGAAATTATCCTGTAAATAAAAGACTCCACATGAGAAAGCTCGGTAAGAAGCTATCTTAGGGTAAACACGGAAGACTCTGGGTGTAGACCACATTAGAAGTGGTTTCTTTTGTGTGCGTGTGTGTGTGTTTTTAAGAAATGTGTACAAGAACTGAGATAGTTTCCTAAATTAAGATTTAAAATATTCTGTTAACTTTAGATTCAAGCAGTCTGAAACCACTTCATAGAAGACTCTATTTAAAATATAATCATAATTTTGCCACACCATCCACGAAGGGGATTATCCTATGTTAAATTCCGTATCGATACGCTGTTTCTTCCCTCCTCCATGTTCAAATGCAGTGTATTCTCTGAATTTTTTAGTTCCATGAAAAGGAAAGATTTTAGGAAAAACAAACAAACAAACAAACCCAACACATTAGGATGAGTGTAATATTTTTGAAAGCATCAGTGATTAAACAAACAGCCAATTTCCATTTATACACAAACTAGTTACCTATTCCAAACAATACAAAGGGAGTGAACAGCTGTACTCCTAAACCCGTCTTCACCTAGGAATACTTCTTGATAATTTAAATCAAATTTATCCCTAATCCACTCTGAAATCTCTAAATTTTAGTTCAGAAAACAAAAGATTATTCCTTGACTTAGTTTCATAATATAATTCTTCTTTCTCAGATATAATTTAGACAATCCTAATAAATTTACACAAAGATAGGATTAATATTATTTACTAATGAGTAGCACACCCAACTGTCTAATCAGAGCACTTAAATTTTTGAGCATGAGTATTTAATACATATTTTTTAGTTTGTCTTAGATTTTATGCTATAGTATAGGCAGTTTCACTTCCAGCTTTTACGCACTCAAGGCCTTGTTTTTTCTTTTTTTTTGCGGGGGGGGGGGGAATTCTTTTTGGTTTTTACTCTGAGCTATTTTTTTTAATGGAAGTCCTCAAGAACCTTTCTAATCTAAATGTCCTCAATCACTCCATAACCATTGAACACCATTTCATCACAAGTTGAAAGTAGTGGAGTCCCAAAGGCTGAACAAATAATTCATTAGACAATAGCAAGGGAAAATGCTTTTTTCCCCCATTTATTTCATTAACCAAAATTATTGTCTGTTATAAAATTATAGAGGGTGGGAGGGGGAAATGAAGAGGTTGGTGAATGGGTATAAACATACAGTTAGATAGAATGAGTAGTTCTAATACTTGGTAGCAGACTAGAGTGACTACAATTAATAACAATGGATTGTGTATTTCAAAATAGAAGACAGAACTTGAAATGTTCCCAACGCATAGAAACAATAAATATCCCAGGTGATGAGTACCCTAAGCACCCCGACTTAATCATTACACATTCTACGCTTGTTACAAATACATGTACTCCATACATGTGTAAAATATCACATATCACTAAAAGAAAACAAGTAGCCCAAATCAACCATTAATATTCAACCATTAATACTGCTGACTTTGCTCCATCCAAATACTATAATTTACTTAAACATTTCAAAATAGGAGAAGCTCTCCTGGGCCATTCCAGGGGCAGTGTCCTTACTCCCTAACGGTTACTTTAAGTGTTTGAAGCTATTAAGACAGTTGAAATGTTGGCAACGCTAAATATGGTTACAGGAATAGTATGGAAACTTGTATTAAATATTTGATTTTTACACCTTTTTTTTCGTGTGTGGAGTGAGCTAGGAATAGTGCATTGACAAATGAACAACCACGAGAGACTTGTGTACAATCAATGTGAACATGTTTCAGTTGTAACAAAATGATGCGGGCCCTCCAGCTGCCATTTTCTAGGTCTGCCACACCAGACACCAGGACTTAACTCTTGCTCATCCATCAAATTACGCTCTCAGATTTCGCATGCGTTGTAGATAAATGTGTAAGAAAGGAAATCGTTTAAAAGCACAATATTATTGTAGACAGACAATGCCCTGAGTGAAATCACACGTGGGTGACTTAAGACAGGGCCCTAAACCGGCTACAAAAAGGAACCAAGTCATGAACATTTCACAGTTTTATGTGGAGGGGTTTGGAAGTCTTGATCACCATTCAATGATCTACCTTGCCCATTTTCAACACATGGAAATTATTAGTGCAAGATTGTACTTTTTAAAAATAGACCCAAGAATGCAGATGAATGTAGGTTTATAGCACTGACTCATATTCATTCCAAAATCCTACCAAAAAGCTATTAAAGTGTCAAGTCTTCAATTTTTAATCTTTGTTACTACCTACATGTATGTAATAATATGTGTATACAAGCCATTTATAGCTTTGTAATTAATTGAATTTGGGGATACTTTCTTTGTGCATTTTCACAGTGTACTGAAATGAATGGTGGGCACGTCAATACCTTTCGGTGAATCAGACTTAAATGTGACTGTTGAAGAATACATCCCACTTAGGCATTCATGCTGAAGCCAGCAACAATTGTCCGTGACCTTTAACACGCCTGCTCTCCAAATCAGTGCAGATCGTCAGTCACACGGAGCTTACATTTGAGGACTCGCGGATCCTTCATCGCAGAGGTTCTCCCTGTCTTTCTGCCTGACTCCCCCCGCCCCCCGACCCCGACACCCCCCCCCAAACATCACACAGGCAGAATGGCCCCGAGGCTGATCTCCAGCATTCGGGCACAAGCGCCTCCCTTTGCAGCGCGTCTGGAGTAGTTTCTTTTGTAAACGCCCTAAGTTGGGGAGGGCCGCGGGCTGCGAGTGTGAGGCGCAAAGGGAGACGCCGCCGCGGAGGTAACCGCCAGGATTGCAGCGCTGACTGCTACGCGAGCCACGTTGGGCGTCTTGGACGGAATCCACCTCCACTGCGGAGTTATCACGAGGGGAAGGAGAACAATATGGCCAGGAGCCTGGTGGGAGAAGCTAGTGTTACCCCTCCGCAGGCCGCCGCTCCCCGGGTCTACGTCACCGGCGGTGAAGGGGCGCTCGCCCTTGCTCGCTCCGACCCGCCCCGCCCCTCCCCCGCCCCCGCGCGCCCTCCCTCCCCTCCCCCACCCCAGCCCTCCCTGCCCTGTACCAGGAGAGCATTCTGGAGTCAAATTAGGATTTCTAGTCCCGGACTCAACTTCCTACAACTAACTACTGCCCCTGGGGAGTAGGTGAGGTGAAGAAATGAAGTTTTAAGAACAGAAAAATAGAGTTGAACTTTGAAGGCTACCAGTAAACAACCCCTTCATTTTTAAATGGCCATGTGGCAGAGCCGCTGTTTGAAGTCTTTCCAGCGGGACCTCTGTGACCCTTGATTCAGGACTTAATGTATTGATCCTGCGTCTGAACACCCCCAGAGGCATTTACCAGGAAGTTGAGTGACACGCACACGCTACTTCGTGTGTAATGCACACGCACCTGGGACCCCCGAAGGGGTGTCCCCATTTCAGTCCAAATGGGGCGCAGTGCCCAGGTGCCCGCCGGCGGGACCCGCATCCCGAGCACGTCTGTACGTATGGATGCGCGTGTGCGCGCGGAAACGGCCTCCGGGAGCCGGGGCTGCCGCAGCCTTAGACCTTGACGAGGGGCGACCACTGGCCGCTGGAATCGTGATTCAGTGCTATTAGGGGAGGAATTGGCTGTGTCTGAGTCACTGCAAGCCTCCAGACTGACCCCGCAGTGTGGCAGAACTTTGTGCTGATGAGACAATAGTGGAGTGTGCGTTTCCTACAGGGCAGACCATTCCCGGGCTGGGGGAAGCCTCCGGCCTGCGCCGGGCCGTGGGCGCCCGGCCCCCTCTCCGTGCTGCGCAGCCCCCCGAGCCCGGCCGGCGCCGAGGCCCCCGCAGGGCGAGCGCGTCCAGGGCGCGCGCGGGCGGCGCGGGGAGGGGGCCGGGCGCGTGGTGGGCCCCGCGCGCCCTCGCGCGTCCCCCGCGCCCGGGCGCAGCTGGCGCGGTCGGTCTAGTGCAGCGCTCGGCTCCGCGCCGCGGGCGCTCGGCTTCACCTTCAGATGCGCGGGGCGTGCGCGTCCTCCTCTCCAGGCCCGCCGCCTCCCCGCCAAGGTAGGGGCCGCGGGCGGGGGGAGGGCTGCGCCGCAGGGGCCGCCGGCGGGCCGTGGGCGCGGGGCCCGGAGCCCCGACGTGCCCCGGACTCTGGTGTGCGCCGCTGGGGGTGGTGGGGAGGCGCCGGGGAGGGGGGTGCGCCGGGGAGGGGCCCCCCCGGGCGCGGGGAGGGCTACTTGGCTTTCCCTGTGGGTAGTTGCTCTGCTCTGCAATTCCAGGATAGGGGAAGATGCAACTTCGGGCGGCGGGGCGAGCGCCCGGGAGGTGGTTTTTACCGCAGTGGAGGGGCGGGGTGGGGGCCGGGGTGGGAGCGCGGAAGAGGCTCTGGCTTTGTACACTTCGTCAAAGGCGACGCGGGAGGAGGGGAGCTCGGATGCGCTCTCCATCCATTAGGAGACAAAGAGCAAATTGCCTTACTTTAAAGTAAAACGCTCCGGCTAATGAAGGTGGGTGATGGGGCTGCGGGCTCGAGGAGCCGCTTCAATTATTAAGGGTTTGGCGGATGGGATCGATGCCTGTGGGCACCGCGCGCTGCTGCCTAGGGGACGTATTTGCGTGGAGGGGGGGTGGCCTTGTTTTTTACGGCCCCCTCCCCGGCTGCTTGCCAGTCTGCGGGGAGCTTCTAAGTGACCCTAACGTTAAAGAAGTGAGAGGTCCTGGAAGGGAAGTTCGGGCGGGGGTGGGGGTGGGGGCGAGGGTCTGGCACCGACTCAGAGAGGGGTGGGCAGGGACTCCTCGGAGCCGGGTGCGGGTGGGGGAGGCCTCGGTGGCGAGATGAACCCGGGTGTATGAAGGAAGAATGCGGTGGGGTGTGTGTGGTGGGGCGGGGGGGGGGGGGAGGCGCCTCCGCTGCCATTTCCAGGGAGAACTAACAGACTGAATAGTTACGATCAGTATTTAGATTAAACCGCCTCAAGTTTTAAAGAAACTTTGTATGAATAAGTTTGTTAAACTGCAGTCGAGTGGGGTATTTAAAAGCAGCAGTTTATGTGTGCGGTGAGGAAAGCCAGTGGACCCCCGCAATTAGGGACCAGAGGGAACTAGCCTTTTACCCGAAAAATGTGGGTCTGTAAGTCAGCCCCATCTATTATCAGCGTTAATAAGCTTCCCGCAGCAGACCGGGATCAGACAGGGAGCTCTGGGGGCTGTGTGTCTTACTCATTCCGCTGATAAGGAGTCACTGGGTCTCTGGGTGTGCAAAGATCAACTTGCGCAGTCCTCTTTTCAAATATATTCATTCTGTGCTTTATTTAATCCAGATGCACAAAAAGCCATTTGCTGCTTCATTGTTGGTTTACATTTTTTTGAAAAGGCGACTGGTGTAACCTGTGGAATTTGAAATGCAAATAAGAGCCTGTGGGAGTAGAGGCAGAACAGATCAGCATTTATAAAGTGGAAAAGATTTAATGTCTTTGAAATCATTGCAGGGGAAGAAACTGGAGGGGGAGTGTGATTTTTCAGGGAGTGAATTGTGACGTCAGGTCTTTTTGGAAAAGATGTTATTTTTAAGGTCTGAAACCCGGGTAGGTAAAGTGCTTACAGGAAAAACAGATTACAAGATTAACATCTGTTAACATGATCGTTTATCTCCAGCCAAAAATAGGTCAGTTCTTTCTTAAGGAAACACGATTGCTGGCGCATGCTTAAATAATAAAATCAAAACGACGAGTTCATAAATTAGGAACGAGCGTTTGTTACAATCCGACCTGTGAAGAAACATTTTTTAATTCTGAGAGATCAATGGAAGGTCAAAGTCCCTTTTCGGTGTAGAGAACAACTCTTTCCCTGGCGTTGGCCCTCAGCCCCCGCCCCCCCAACCCCCCGCGGGATGACCCCTCCTTCTTACTCGGAGCTCCCTTTCCGCCTCCACTCCCTTCGTTAATTTCCCTTTCCATCCTTTGTGGAAGTACAAAATATATTTAAATGGATATCGTCTGACGCCTCCCTCCTTAAAGAAGGCAAACTCCGCGCAGATGGCTAACTTTCAGAGCTCTGCTGTTGTTTTACCATTAAATGAAACAGTAGGGAGGAGAGCAGAGAAAAAAAAAAAAAAGGAAACAGCTTTGCGAAGTCTCCCTGCCCCCTGGGCATGAGTGACGGCTCTGCTGGCCAATCCGCAGCGGCTTTCTCCATCCCGGAGGTAATTTGGGGTGTGAGTGTGTGTGAGCGCGCGCGCGTGCATGAGCCCATGTGTCTGCACACTGTGAAGTCTGGCCAGCCCCGCGCATCCGCAGGCTTCTGCATTTACACAGATGTGTGATGTAGACGTGGACACCCTTTTATTCGAGTCAGTTCAGCTACATGGGCAGGCAGCAGCCCCCACGGAGCGCCTCCCCTTCCGAACGTTCTGTGAAGCATGGGATTTAGAAGCACTTTCGGATTCAGGTCGGAACCTGCAGAAGGGAAAGAAAAGAGGAGGGCTGTGATTGTTTCTCAGCAACTGGGGACTCGAAACGTGCGGTTTCTTCGGCCTCGTTGTCCCGGGCAGGCGCGCCCTGGTGCGTTTTTGGTCCAGGTGATGGAGCTCACTCGCCCGGGCAAAGCGAACTGAGAACGCGGATTGCTGAAACTGATGTGAACTCCGTAGAAAAGTGAAGGGCAGCATGTGTCTTCCAACTCCACATTTTATTTTCTCACTGGGAGTTGATGCTTAGTCCCTGGCAAATTCTAGAAGGTGAAGCGCTCGTGGCTAGTGAAAGTTCGGCTGCCCACCCGCCTCCTGAACGCTGCGCCCTGGCCGCGTCGGCCCTGCACAATGGGCGTATTCACGGGCAGAGCGCGTCACCGGCCACCCCACGCTTGCAGCTGACTTACTGTGGCACCGACTTTCCCAGGAATATCGGTAGTGATGTGTGTGGCTCTCGTAGTACGCACCTCGGGAAGCGTACGGACCCGACCTGAGCCGAGCAGCATCTCCGTGTAAATGTTGG
Organism: Piliocolobus tephrosceles; assembly: GCF_002776525.5. Taxonomy (NCBI): domain Eukaryota; kingdom Metazoa; phylum Chordata; class Mammalia; order Primates; family Cercopithecidae; genus Piliocolobus; species Piliocolobus tephrosceles. The sequence continues at coordinate 3,318,907 of NC_045451.1, forward strand.
AGACGCGGTGTCTTCCGGGAGTATCGCGGGGTTACTGCGCTTCTGTACCCACCGGGATGGGGATGATGCAATGGAGAGGTTAAGGACCCACGTGCCCACTTCCTCCCTGGAGACTCCTGCAGGGAGAACCCCTGGAAGGGACCTCGTCCACGCGCGGCTGTTCCTGGCCACCAGGCCGCGCCGAGGTCATCCGAGGGTCCGTGGGCGACCTTCGTCTTTCCTTTCTGCAGGAACCTAACTCGCTTACAAGGTAGCAGCCGACCCCGCGCGTTCCCTCCCACTCGGGCCTTTTCCGCCCCCCAATCCGAGTTCCACCTGATTCCCCTCCCCAATCTCAGGAGCTGGCGGAACCGGGACTAGGCAGCCCTGGGAGGTGTCGTTGGATTAAATCATTCCTATTTCGGTGTGTCTGAGCTGCAGCGGCGCTGGGGCGCTACTGAGGGTCCTGGGGCTCGCGTGGCCAGGGGCCGGGGGCGGGAGCGCGGGGCGCCCGTGTGGGCTGGGGGCGGGTCGGGGCGGGGGGACTCACCTGCCCGCCCCGGGGTGGGGGCGGTGGCCGCTTGTTGCTGGGCTGCCAGGAGGCGGGCCGTGGGCGGGGCGGGAAGGGGCGGAGAAGCACGGGGAGGGCCTGGCCCGCCGCCCCCGCCCCCCGGCGCCCGCCCCCCGCCCCCGTCATGTGGAGCGGACGTCACACGGCTGCACTGTAACCCAAGAAGTGAAAGAGACGGACCCACAGCCCAACTTCGCACCATAACAAAGGCGGGGGTCTGTGCTGGCCGGGGGGCGGGGGCGAGCGGGGCGGGCGCGGGGAGCCGGCGGGGGCGGGAGCGAGGCCCGGAGGAGGAGAGGGGGCTGCGGGGGGAAGGGCAGGCCGCGGGGTGAGGGGGGAGCGAGCGGATGGGGGTGTGGAGGGCCGGGGCCCGGGAGGGGGGCGGGTCCGGTCCGGAACTGGGGTCTGCGCGGGGCTGCGGGCCAGGCGGGGGTCCGCGCGGCGGTGTGGACTGGCCTCCGGGGGCCGAGGCACGGCAGAGGCCAGGTAATTGGTTTCTATTTTAAACTTCACTTTGTTCTGGCGGAGGTGGGGCGGTGGGAAAGGCGTGGCCCCGAGGACGATTACATAAGTGTTCACACCTGAACCGGTCCTGCGCCCGCGAGCGGATTTGGGGTGGGAGCTGGCGGTGGGCACCCGGGCTCGGGGCGCCTCGCGAGGGGCTGCTGCGTGCGTGTTTTGTGTCCTGCCTGTGTGACCTCACAGTGTCTCGGCGGTAAAGAGGCCGGGGATGGCTCTGTGGACTGCCTGGAAAAGCCCAGATGTGCCCGTGGGCGTAGAGCTGGCCTTCCAGGGGTGTCCCCTGCGTAACAAAGGACGGAGCCCTCGGACCCTCCGGTCCACTCGCCGTGTTGACTTAACCAGCAAGTCACAAAAGGAACTTTAGTGGGGATCCTACTTACACATACGGCAGAAAGGCATTGCCCCTGTCAACCTGCCATGCAGGCTCGAATCTTGATTGAAGGTGATTTAAAAGCTGAGTGATGTACGTTCACCATGGGGCTATGGACTCAATACTATTAAAGATAATGACTCGAGTAGATGCAAAGGTGGCTAGCCTCCCAAAAGGAGCGTTTTCAGCTTATTTTAAAAACCACCCTATTAATATGATTGAAGTATTTTGGTTTAGGGATGTGTTACTTAAAAGAGCTAGGCATGCCTGTTATTTGATAGGATACTGGCTACTACCGTGTAAAATAAAAAGAGCTCATTTTGTCATTTGTTCCAGCTTCATTTTCACTTGCATTCTTTGATTATGTCGTCAAGTAACTGTTACTTATATTTACACAGACCAGCCAGAATTAAATATACCACACACCACTATTGTGCGTGGGTCTGAGAACCCCCTCTTAGTAAAATTGGAGAGTGAAGTTGCATAGGAGCCTGCCATGGTGTCAGGAGTTTGAGAGTTGGGTTACTTATAGGAGGACAGCTTTAGTTTCACAGGAGTGACCCCCATGGCCATCTTGAATGGGCTCTGGGATGAATTGAACTCTGTGTAAGACTCACAAGTATTTTGGTAATTGAATTTGAATTTTGGTGTAAGGTACAAGCATGTCTGATGTTTTTCTTAATTCGTTAGTATGCCTTTGTTTTCTTACACTTGCTAATTTGAATATAGTGAAACACCAGAGCGCATTAACCTTCTAAAAAAATAATAATCCCGGTGGATCTGTAATAAAACTAACCAAGAGGAACGGGAATGCCTCTCTAAAATGAAACACACCACCAAAATAGCAGGTTTAGTGTCTACAGCTTTCAACAATGCGTAGAGAGATGGGAGTTCTGCTTATTTTTATTTCTGAAAGCTTTTGCTTATTAGAATAATCTTTCCAAATGGCCTAATATCCTGAAATACACTAGATCAAGAACTTTGAGAAATGTGTCTGCTGTGAATTGCTGACATCCTGAGAATAGTTTACCTCACCAATGTTTTGCCATTGTTATTTGTAAACAACCTTCAGAGTCTACTAATTTAGAGATTTTATTTTTCCTGGAACCCTGAAGTCCTACATTTCTAACTTTTTTTTTTTTTTGTAAGATGTTGTCCCAGAGACCAAAATTGACTGACGGGAATGAGAGAGGTCTTTGAAAGAGGTCACAATGTGAAAAGCACTTTGTCTTCACTTTCATAAATGAAACTTTTAACTCCATTTACCTAATTTCCTCTTGCAAGGAGATATGTGAGTTTTATAAGTGAAGCATTTGATGTGATTAAGTTTAGCAACATATGTGAAAAAGGAAAGGAGACTTCTTTAAAGAATACTTGGAAATGAGGTGTGCTCCAACAGAAGGTTTTCGGTCTTACCAAATGGGGAAAAATGATAACATGGCCTAGCAATTGACGTAGAGTTTAGTCATGGATTATTCTTGAAAAACCAGTAGTCAGTGTATTGGGTGGTTGTGGATTTTTATTTATTCATTTTCCAGAATGACCTCACAGGACCTTGGAAGCGGCCCCTACTCTGTTGTTGGGAACTGCATGTCATTTAGATTTGCATTTTGGTCTTATTCATAATTTAAGAGAAGGCATCTTTTAAAAAGAATTTGGTGGGAGTGGTTGTAAGTCTGACTGGAGACTGTGTTTAGAGTTTCAGCTGCATTATACCTTAATGCCGTAGAGATAGAGACTGAAATATAAGCTGACTGCATTCTGCAGCAGGGAGCTTGTCCAAACGTGTGCACTTTCCTGTATAGTATGCTTGTTTAAATGTTGAAGACATGCATTGTTTTGTTTTTTACTCCATTTTCAATTTAGGAGAAAAGGACTTGTGTTAATTACCTAATTAAAAATGGTATTTCGCTTATTACTAGATTCTGGCTGAAGAAAGCATTGCTATTAAATGTGCAGGAAACACGATCAGCTTTCTCTTTGGTTTTCAGCTGGCCAAATTTAACTGGAGATGTGTAACTTTCTCAGTGATAGACATGGATTGAATTATTAGGAATATGACTCTAATGGAAGAAAGTTAAATTTATTTGATTGGGTATCTGTTTTATAAATGCTTGAACTTGGAAGTAACATTTCTTCTTCAAAAGCAGACATCTTTCATGCTGTGAATGTTTATACCTTTTAGTGCTTGGATAAAGCTATTCTGACACACTCAATTAGTTCTTTCAAAAATGCATCTGTTTGCCTTCCCGACCCCTCCCCCTCAAAAGTTCTAGAAGCTGTGGAAAAGTTCAGTTGCTATCTTACTGAACGTAGTGCAAGGAATATCCGTGGGTTTGTTCACTGCTTCAGGGAGCTGGACGTGTGCCGCTAAGTAGCACATCCTTACTTCCCTGAATTTGCATTTATTGCTTAACTAGCATCTCGCAAAAAGGCCTTTCCTGGCTGCCTGCGATTTGGCACCTTAGAGCTTCCCTTCCAGCACTGTTAATGGCTAAACGTGAAGGACTAATTTTATTACTGTGTTAAGCTCACAGGACCTTGGAAGCGGCCCCTACTCTGTTGTTGGGAACTGCGTGTCATTTAGATTTGCATTTTTCAAGTGAATTGTAGTGTCAGACTGTGCATCCGTTGTGAGGTCTGAGTGGGTGATGGTTGGACTGCATCTCCCTGTGTATGAGAGGCACCGAGGGATGTGGAGGTTGTCAGAGGCAGATGGAGGTGGGGACTATGGACAAGCCTCTGTTTGTGCAGCAGTGATTATTTGGTTGTTCCACTGTTTGGTTAGGTTCCCTTTGGGCTGGTCGCTAACTGGTGGCATGAGCTGACAGTGTAGCTGCTCCCTTCTTCTCCCTCCCCTCCTGGGGCTCTCATCCTCAGTCCTTCCAGAAAGTGTAGTGGCAGCAGCCTATTATGGGAATGTATCTAGGGGCCATAGAGGAGACAGCATTTTTCAAATTGAAGCCCGGGCCTCAGTTCTCTCTGGTCCCAGGAAACCAGTGAGTTTGGGAGTGGGGCAGGACGTTCTCTTTGATAGAGGAATGACCTCTGCCCTCGGTTCAGACCACCCTCCCACTCACCATTGGATGAGAACTATCAAAATCGTTTGATTTTCAGGAATTTTGAAAAGTCACAAACCCCTTTTAAGAAAAAAATCATATCAAATACTTACAGTTATGAATAATTAATAAAATTAGCCTTATGGGAGGAGGAGGAATAAAGAAAAACTTTTACTTTAGAATGTCTCCTTCTGTTCTTTAAAAAGTATCTTTATTTTAATATTTTTCTAACTGAAGAATATTTTAGGGGAATGACTTAAATAGCTATAAATAGTATAAAGAGGGATACATTTATAGGGGCTGTACATGCATTGTTTGTATTTGAAATTTCTAGTATCCACTGAAGTATATGAAGTGTATTTTAGATGGACTGGTAAAAACCAGCAGTTGCAACTGTCTGTTTTGCATTCCTTATGCTCTGCATCTGGCCACACGTGACTTGAACAGCTGAAGCGTCTCTTTCCAAAGCTAGAGCCATCATCGTATTTATGTCTAGCATGAGATGTTTTCCAGTGGTATACATTCGAATTGTAAAGAAGTGTAATTTGTGGCTCTCAACATGCCTTAAAAGTCATTTCCAAAAAAGATCTGGCATTTAATCTTTAATTCAAATGGTACTGAAAATTACAAAGCAGGAGTAATTAGAAATGCAACTATTTTTAGAATTAAACATGTAAATATATGTTAAGTAATGACTAAAACACAAGCAGGAGAGTAGGAAAAATTATTTAAAAGACAACCGTAGTAGGTTTAGATACATCTTACCATATACTGTATTTTAACTCCTTGTTAATTCTGGTAGATTGACTTTGTATTCCTGTTTCTGTACCTTCCCCCCCAACCTTGGTCAGGAATTAAATAAAATCTGTAGAATCTCAGAATTTACTGGGCTGAGAAGAGATATATATCGTATATAATTGTGAAATCCAGACAATTCCTCAGCTGAGTGGTGAAAATAGGATGAGTTTTTTGTGTGTTTTGTTATTTTCAAGGCAGAGGGAATCTGGTATTTTTTTTCCTTCAAAACCAGGTAGACAGCTCTCTCGCCGCCCTGGGGAGTTGCTGGTGCCGGCTCAGCCTCCAGGATACAGCTGTCCTGTTATTTTCTTGCTTTTTTAGGAGATGGTGTGCGTGGAGGAAGATGTGGTGTTAGTTTTCAGGACACAGTTAAAGACAGGCTTAAAAATCAAGGTTCTCTATGAAAACTATAATTTCTTGTTCATGGCTAAGAGTTAAAAATTTTTCAGCACTATTAACACTTGAAGAACTCTCTAATCCCTCACTCTTCCCATGTGAGTGTAAAGGACATTTGTTTAAGAATTTTTTTCTTTGTTTCAGAAAAGGGCAGCATGTGTCTGTCTTTGCCATATGGTACTATTTAACCTATATTGCATGAGCTGATGAGACGCTGTGTTTGGGCATTGATTTATTTCAGCATTTGAGAATGTTCTTTGAAATTTAGTACAGTAAATGATGCATTGAAAGTTGTACAGAGAGGTCGTTTGTGGCTTTAGCAGATTCTTACTCAGTTGATACTTAAGGGTGTAGTGAACAAGTTTCACTTTTTTTTTCCCCGATATAATTTTTGTGAGAAATAGTTTGCCATTCAATGCTGAGTGACTGTGTTAATTCAGGAAAACACAGACTTGGATATGAGTGGTTAAGACTTCTGCTGGTCACAAATAAGGCTAAGAGTTGGGCAGGTCTGAAAGAGAAGATTCACTGTTCCTGATTATTCCGGTGATTTTAATCTAGAGCAAAAAAGTATGTTTATTATTATTACTATTTTTGTCGTAAGAACTTAGGTTTTGTCTCCATCTTTTTTTTTTTTTTAATTTAAAGAAGTGAATTAACGAACAAATGGACAATCCTGTTTAATAGTTGCCCTGAGCTTCGGTGGCACTGCCCTGGAATTATCTACAGGTAGAACTGAGAGGTTTTCACTTAGGCTATGTTTTGTTTACACATGCTGGTTTGAGTTTTTGGGTAGACCTGTGTTGAATTCACAGGGTGGCTCGCTTAAGAGCCGTGTTGCAGGAATTTATTAATACGGAACGCCACAGAAGATTCCACCTCCATTTTAAACGTTCTGTGTGGCTGTCGACACCAAAGCAGATGTGTCTCCAGACACCTCTCTCGTTGTCTCAGTCTTGTTAGCGTTAATCATCCCGTTTTCTCTGTTTTACGAAAGAAGTAAACAAATTTCTACTCATCCACATGTGTGTCCCCGAAGCAAGGCATATGTGGACTGAAAGGTGGGCTGGGGCTTTGCTCCGGGAACGTGAGCGAAGACCGTGTGAGTGCACGTTGCCTTTGGTGATGCATCATTTATATTGACATTATCAGTGACACAGACAGAACATTTTTATGCCAGTTTGAGAAAATACCATCATTCACATTGATGATCATATTCCCACCAGGTTTAGATGAATCATTTCACAGCTTTTCATGTCTTTAGCATGACCATTAGCATAATGATGATAATTTGTCCTTTTGAGTAACATCAAGCATAATTTACATTAACGTTGTTGTGTTGAGTGCATTCCAACCCCAGGTGCTCACGTGTCTTCCTTTTTTCAAAAATGGCTTTTTACTTTTTAAAATGAGAGACAAGCAAGATGATCTCATTCCTAAAACCAACTTAAAAAATAAAACAGTATTAATAAGTAAGTGAATTCCTCATGTGAAAGTACTTGCTGTAGCAACATAAACTTGGGGACAATTCTGTAGAGTCATGGGATTAGTGGTTTAGTGGTAGGATTAAAATTAGCCTCAGTAAATTACCCTGGTGACAGAAAAGCAGAATCTGTTAATGGTTTCGCAGGAAGATTGGCTTATCAGTTATTTTCTAGGTTGATGAAAGATTATGGGCTGTTAAGAATTTGAACTTTAGAAAGTAAGGTTCATTTTCCTAATATTTACATATTTCAAAGTGTAGGTATTGATTAAAAAAGAAAGCCATTACAGTTAGAATTTGGGATTTTACATGTGTGTGGGAGATGATTTACAAACCAGGTTTTTTGCTTAGCCGTGAACATTAAGGGGGCCGTTGAGAGCGTGTGTTTTAGGCAGCCCTTCTTAAATCCTGTCAGGGGAATGGTAGACCATTGTGGAAAGCATTTTTAGCTGTTTTGGACCACGAAACCTCCATTTAGATCCCTACAAGGTGGTAGGTGATGACACTGCACCTTCTTGGCCCAAGCAGGGTTAGGGCGGCTGCCATTTTAGAGTATGGTTTTATGTTGTTAGGCGTGTTGTTGCATTGACTCGGTGTGATGACCATGAAGGGAAGCGTTTGCTTTCATGATTGTTTACATTTCTTTGTAAATTTACGTTATTTGTATTTGGACTTGTTTTAGAAGGTTAATATAGGGAATCATATATGTGTTATAACTGCAAGAAAATGAGAGATGATTTGTGAGTGAATCCTGACATTTTACAGGTACTGAAATGTAGAAAGATTAATAACTGAACCAAGGCCGCAGGAATGGTACAGAGCTCAAACCCAGGCGTCCTGATTCCCAGCTTAGCCTTTTTCTCCATACACTGTGCTGAATGCTAGGATAAGGGGAGGTGAAAGTCCACTCTGAAAAGGAACTTGGTGAGCACGTTGTCGTGCTGAGTCAGCACTGCCAAGTGTGGACCTGGCAGATAACCAGGTGTTTAGGGCAGTGTGGAGAGAGCCCCCCTTGAGCTTCACTTGGATGCTTAGAGCTTGCTCCACAGAGAGAAACATATTGAGTAAATGTTTGCATCTTTCCACGGGGATATTGTGCGAGTTGGGTACTGGACCAGTTGTTGCCGTCTGAGGCTGCCGTCACATGGCAGCGCTCAAGGAGGAACGTGGAAAATCTGGTCACCAAAGACCGGGCAGCTGTCTGCTCAGATTCCCAGCCCTGCAGTGGGTGCCAGGATACAGGTTTTCTTGGGAAACCCAATAGTTATCACCAACGGTAACGTATTTTTAATAAGAGTACAGTAAATACAGAGTGTAAGTGACCAACATCAGATATAGAAAATCTTAAAAGAAAAAAAAGTCACCAAAAAATCATAGGGAAAGGGATCAGAGAAGACCAGGTCAGTTCTGATAGACTGCTGGGCCCTGAGACTCACCTTCTTAAGCCAGCAAGATGAAGTGCGGGTGGGCCGGCGGACGGGGGGCATTTGGCACTGGTGGGTTTGCAGAGTGTGTGGTAGATGCCCCATTAACAGACAGATGCCGATGATGGACAGATGCTGAGAGGGAGCGTCCCACAGGAGTGGGCAGGGAGGTGGCAGAAACAGAGTGGATCTGGGCAGGTGCTTTCCTCTGAGCTCAGCTTTGGTGCCAGTGGACAAGATGGCCACTAAGAGGAGGTGTTGGGGACCCCAGAGAGCTGAACCCAGGAAGGCGTGCCTTCTCCTTCTTCCTTTCCGATGGTCGGGTTGGCTGGGTTGAGCTGTGTCTGCCCCGGGTTGCTGTCTGGACCTTTGCAGATTATTAAACACCTCCTGGAGGAGTCTCCACCCCGCCTGCCTTCTCCAGCAAAGCAGGCAGCTGGGCCAGGGAGCAGGTAGTTTTTCTTTGTTGTGCAAGAGCCACTTAAGAAACAGTGGCCTTTGGATTCTCAACATGAGCAAACGTGGTCAACACCCTAGATTTTTTCTTTTCTTAAGAGGAAATCATTAGTAAATTTAGAATTTATTTTTCCTTTTCTTAAGAGGACAGTACTGAGTTCTTTTCATTATTTACCTGAACCTATGTACCAGGTGATTTTGCTACCTTTCTAGACATTTCTCAAAATAGGACCAATGTAAATGAAGAAACGCAAAGACAAATCAGTGTAGTGATTTATGGACTTCATCCTGTAGGCTGGGTGTGAGGATTTTTGCAGGCTCATTTGAGTATCTGGTCTTTGAAATCTCACTATTTGTATGTTGGTAATAATAATTTGCTTGTTTCTACCTATGAGGGAATGAAATGTGCACGGAAAGTCACACGTTAGATGCAGACAGACGCTCCCTAACTTCCGACAGGGCTGCCTCCCCAGAAACCCATCCGAAGTTGAAAATACCGTTAAATCGTAAATGCGTTGAATATACCTCAGTCTACTGAACATGGTAGCATAGCCTCACCTACCTTACCCGTGCTTGGAATGGGTAAATGTTAGCCGATGGTTGGGCAAGGGCACCTGGAAGCGCAGGTCGCCGTGAAGTGCCAACGTCCACCCTGGAGATCGCGGGGCTGCCGCTGCCCGGCCTGCAGAGGGAGCAGCTCACTGCTTTCTGCTGAGTGCCTGTGGCTTCTTCACCTGGTAGTGTTGAAAAAGTGTGAGTCAAACTTTCCTAAGTTGGAGACTATCTGTAGTAAAATACAAACAAAAATAAAGAACGGGCAATGGAAGAATAGATTTTGATGAGGGGAAAAGCTGGGTCACATATGTACATCTTAGGATTCCCTCCCATTGGTAGATGTGAACCAAAACTTAGGATGTGGGCTTTCTGGCACCTAAAACAAAAAGCAAAACATAGCCGTTGATGTGTTGCATTGACTCTCAGGAAAAAAATGCATCAGTTCTTACATGAAGGAAAAGCCTCTTTTAGCGTTAGTGCTAAAGTAAACTTCTAAATGTTGACTTTAATACTGGTTGTTTTAATACAGGCTATGTATTCTTACGTAGACGGTGCCTTCAGTAACATTCTTATGGCAAATGCTATTGTAGCTTTTGGAAAGTAGTTCCTTGTAGTTACTTTGATACAAAAAGCCAAGGACATAAGAACAAAATACAAGGTATTGAGAGCTACTCTTTGAATCACTATGACCGTATGATGTCAGTTATCAACATTACTGTTTCCCATTCAATTAATATAAATTTTATTTTCATTACTAATAACTTACGAACTTGAATCAAATTGGGCAAATGCCTCAATAACTAGTTCTCCAAATAAATAGCCCACCAGTGCTCATTTCCTTTCAGCAAACATTGATCAAGTTTCTACTATGAACAGAGAGTTATTTCGAGTTCTTTATATGTATTATTTAATATGCACAGGTCTTAGGAAACAGGTAGTAATTCCCACCCCCTTTTACCCGAGAGGACACTGAGGCCTGCACAGGTAAGTAACTTCATCAAAGTCCCACCACCAGTTATTAAGCAGCCCACCTTTTGGGCCATCTCCCTGAGTGTCCGACCCTTGTCATGCTTGTTACCGTGTGTGGAGTTCATTTCGTTTTGGTCGAGCCATTTGGGATGATATAGCTTTAGAGATGACACTGTGGGAGACCAGTGTCCCTCCACCCTTCCTCTTTCTAGATGGCTGGGGTTTCTGAAGCATCATCCAAGAGGGGCTTGGGACAGGCTCTCTGCCCCTGTGGGGTCCCCAGCCTGTCTGTGGGCCTGCTCTGTTCTGAAAATAAGCAAAAGTTTTGACTAATTCATCACAAATGAGCAACTTAAGAGAGTGATCTAAAGAGAATTTGATGCCAAAAAGATTCCTGGGTCACCTATAGCCATCCCAGTGAGCTGGTGGGACTTGGTCCCGTCCTGCCTCTGACCGGGCTCAGTGGCCTTGGATCCTAGGTCAGCCCATGTGCAGTTCCCATGGAGCCCAAAAGGGGCTTGAGCCAGACCCTCCTCAGCTCAGAAGCCTGGGTCTGTATTTGCAGAACTCCAGGGCAGGGGTCAGCAAACGTTTTCCATAAAGGACCGGATAGTATTTGATAGGACCGGCCTCATAGCTTGAGAGCAGCCCGAGGCAGCCTAGCAGCGAAGAGATGGACTTTACTTACGGACACCTGACATTCGAGTTCTGTGCCATTCACATGTCACAAAATAATCTTCTTTTGATTTTGTTTTTAATCCCAACCATTTAAAAATGTAAAAACCAGCCGGGTGCGGTGGCCCATGCCTGTTATCCCAGCACTTTGGGAGGCCGAGGTGGGTGGATCACTTGAGGTCAGGAGTTTGAGACCAGCCTGGCTAACATGCAAAACCCTATCTCTACTAAAAATACAAAATTAACTGGGCGTGGTGGTGGGTGCCTGTAATCCCAGCTACTCAGGAAACTGAGACAGGAGAATCGCTTGAATCCAGGAGGTGGAGGTCCAATGAGCTGAGATCGTGCGACTGCACTCCAGCCTGGGCGACAGAGCGAGACTCCACCCCCCCCCAAAAAAAATGTGTGTGTGTGTGTGTGTAAATGTGTATATATGTGTGTGTAAATGTGTATATATGTGTGTGTATGTGTGTAAATGTGTATGTGTGTAAATGCGTGTGTGTAAATGTGTATATGTGTGTATGTGTGCGTGTAAATGTGTATGTGTGTAAATGTGTATATATGTGTGTAAATGTATATATGTGTGTAAATGTGTATGTGTGTGTAAATGTGTATATATGTGTGTAAATGTGTATATGTGTAAATGTGTACATATGTGTATGTGTGTAAATGTGTATGTGTGTGTATGTGTGTGTAAATATGTATCTGTGTGTGTGTGTGTGTGTATATATGTAAAAACCAGCCTTAGCTCACTGGCTGTACAAAAACAGGAGGTGGAAAGAATTTGGCCCGCGGGCCTGCAGTTCACTAACCCAGCGCTCAAGGGCAGTTTTGCCCAAGAGAAGTACCATGCATGCTGTGTCTATCACTTTACGTTTTCTAGTGATCACATCAAGAGGGGTAAAAGGAAACACGTAACATTAATGTTAATGATAGTTTTATTTAACCCAGTGTATCCAAAATCTAAAATGTTGAACATGTAAATGACAAGAATTACTACCAAGTTTTTTTTGTTCTTTTTTTTACACAAAATCTTCAGTGTCCCGTGTGCATTTTACCTTCCCAACCCATCCCATTTTGGGCCAACCCCACTTGGCAGCCGTATAGGATAGGATGGCAGAGCTCTAGGGGGGTCCTGCCGCAAACCTCAGCCAGGTGCCAGGGTTAAGTTAGAAATCTCCAGGCAGGTTCCTCTGTTTCTGATTTCTGCTGTTTGTTTTCAAACCAGGACACTGAGGGAAGGTACATTACTTTAAAACTGTCTCTGGGGGATCCCAGCAGTTTAAGGAGAAAGGACTCTTTTTTAATAACCTCAGACTCTGTCCCAAGTGCCAAAGTGGTGGAAGTGCCGGGGTCCTGGGTGTGGAGGGGAGGCGTCTCTTCGGGAGACCACAGGGCAGCCAGGAGGCGAAGGGCCTGACCCTGCCCACGTCTGTCCCTCTGCACAGTTGCAACAGAGGGCCCTGTGTTGGTATTTCCCGAGTTCCCTGCACGCGGGTCTCCACTTCTGGTGCAGCATTTGATAACTCAGATTTATTAATTCCAGCATTGTGGGTCTGCAGGAAGGAATCTTGGTGTGGCTGTGAATCTAGTTCCACTTGTGGTGTGACTTTTGGGCCCGTTATGAACGCCTGAGCATCTTCCCTCCATCTGTGGGGTGAAACGGGAAGCTGGCCTGCCCTAGGGCTTAGGAGAGGACCATGCCCCGGGACACCTTTGGACAATGGGGAGCTGGAACCCTGTGCAAAGGATCGCTCACAGAACAGGTAGAATTACAGATGCAGACTGACTTGCCGGGAGAATTTCAGAAAACAGAAGGAAATCCTGATAGATTGAATTTATTCTTTTCCCGAACAATTTCTGTTGTGACTTGCTGAGAGAATGTGGCCCGTGTTCACAGGGATGTTCTGTTCTTTAGCAGCAAGAGCTGGAACGACCATTGACCGTTTCACCCTGCCCTGTAGGTCCAAGTCAAGGCCCCTTTGATTCAAACATCCCAAAGTCATGTGACTCTTAAAATCGCACCAAGGGAATTGGTGGACAACTGAGGTATCCTGGAGATTGTTCCAGGTCTGTTCTGAGAAGGAACAAAGAGGTTTTCTCTTCCACAGTGGATCTCCCTCTTTTTTTTTTTTTTTTTAAAAACAGAGTCTCACCCTGTCATCCAGGCTGGAGTGCAGTGGCGTGATCTTGGCTCACTGCAACCTCCGCCTCCCAGGTTCAAGTGATTCTCATGCCTCAGCCTCCCGAGTAGCTGGGATTACAGGCGCCCGCCACCACACCCAACTAATTTTTGTATTTTTAGTGGAGACGGGGTCTTGCCATGTTGTCTAGACTGGTCTTGAGCCCCTGACCTCAGGTGATCTGCCTGCCTCGGCCTCCTGTAGTGCTGGGATTACAGGTGTGAGCCACCATGCCCAGCCCCACAGTGGATCTTTTAAGTGAAAAGCTGCAAACTTAAGCATTTTAATAAACTTTGATACAGGACTGAAAGTGTACTGAAAGTGTATTTGAAATGCACTCATTTTTCTGCTTTGCTAGAAAAAGTTTTTCTGCTTTTGAAGTTTTGGATCATGAATGTATATATATTCTCTATGTCATCTCATAATAATTTTACATTCAGCCTATAAACTGTGTAAGGGATTTGTTATTCCTATTTTTTGCAGATTAAAAAATTGTTTATTTTAGAAAAGAGAATTGCGATACAATTCATTTAGGTAGATGTAACTTGTATACTAAGCCTTAAACCTTTTTTTTCATAATTTGCTGCATTTTAGTTTTGCTAACCTCGCAATCTAAACAAGTTTACAAAACACAGAAACTCTTAACTTTGCTTAGGGATGAGGAATACCTGGAGTGAAAACCCCAAAGTTAATTTATTTCTTAACATCATTATTGTAGTGGTAGAACAGCAACAAAATGCCCTTCCTGTTGAAGAATGAATGTTTTATTGAGATGATGGTTTTACGTATTTCCCCTCCCCGCATTCTTCATCGATGAATTTGTCACTGTCTTGATGAATCTGTCACTCTTATTTGTCCTAAAGATCTGAAATATAGTTGCTGGAGTAAAAGTTAGTACACCTGCTCTCTATCAGAGTTTACAAAAACACTTTAAGTTTGGGGCTTTTCACTTAGGAGATCCATTGGTGGGAAAGATAGCCTGTTTTTCCCTTCAGAATAGATCTGGAACAAAGTATATTTCATCAGCCCTTTTTAAGTAGGTCATTTAGATATAATAATTAAAAAATGGATAACAATACTGGTTCAGAAAAGCTGTTTCTCAGAAGGAAGAGTGAAGTAACTCAAAGCAAACCAAGCTCCTTTAAGAAGATGCTTCTTAAGGAGATGAGAATTAAATGCAGTGTAATGAGTTTGCATTCCTTCGTTTCAGCAGGTTTGAGTGTTGTTTGTGTCTTATTCCCATGCTACTGGGAATTACAGTGAGATAAAAAGGAATCCTTTACAGTGGGCTATTTTGTGAGTGAGAATGTGTGGGGTGGTTCGAAGTATAAAATTGCAAGAGAATCACATTTTGTTGATGTATTTAAAAGTGCCACAAAGTAAGCACAAAAACCTGACCTTGTTTTTCCTGGACAGAATGACTCTCGCCTTTTGTCCCATGTGTCTCAAGACTGCTGTCCAGCTCAGTTTTGTCACATTTGCAAGGCTAAGGCAGAGTTCAGTTGCTTCCTCATTGTGGGGCTGGGTCCTGTTCTTGGAGGTGACACTTCAGGTTACCTGTTATTCCTGCTTGTGGATCTGATGTTCAGAGCAGCAAGTTCATTATTTTCACGGAGGGTCAGTATTCATTCTTGCTATATTAGTCACTGAAATGCTTCTTTTTATTGGTCAAATGATATTGAAATAAACTAGAATTCTGTTTCCTGTCTTACTTGTGGAATTGCAGTATCAATGTTCAGAAAATTTACCAGACTTTTGAACATAAGATTGACTAGAGAATTACAAAGTCCAAATGATATGACTCAGCTGGGATAAAAAGTCCTGTTTTATCTTTTTTTCTGCTTCAGTGACTCAGCAAAAACAGTGCTTTGCATCTACACAAATGTAGGCAGAGGAATATTTCTGCTTAAAGGGAAAATGTAGACCTTTACTTTTAGGACCACCGTTTGTTAGTGGACCGGCCCAAAATTCTTTTCAGAGTTTTGCAAATCCGTCTGAGTCTCCACAAGTGCAATTGCGTCTGTGGGTTCTTCTCTTGAAAGTGATTTAAGCCTCCATAGCAGGTCACCCCCGCCATACATCTGGGGGGCTCAAGAGCTTAGGCTGTTTCTATCCAGTCATGTGAAATTTATAGTTGTTCAGTTGCCTACGGTTCACCTAGTCAGGTGACTTCAGTATCACAGTAAATGAAGGTGTTCTGATTGAAACATCCCTTTCTTAGACAAACCGTGACTGGTTTTGGAAGTTAGTAGAAAACTGACATAGAACTACAAGCTTACATTTAATCACTTGGCAGAATTTCTTTCATATTCATTTGACCACTTTGTTTAATATGCTTTAAGACGTCTGAAGTTGGAGCTTAGAATGTACACTGTGTCCTACTTTTAAATGAGAGGAATTACAGTAGCTGAGAACAATCGTATTCCCTGTGCTGCAACTCCTGGATGTGGACACTTTTTTGCTGGGAAGTGAGTTGATCTGAATGTCATTCTTCCAAGGAATTAATATGAAGCTCCCCATTTTAATTACTGAACCAGAATAAAACATTGACAGCTGGCACTCAAGGCCTTACTGTTTGTTTCTCTTGTGTAAAGGGATCAAGATAGAGGCACTTTGCTTTTAAGACATACACAGTGATTTTTCACAAAATGGTGTGAATATGTAGCACCTTTCTTTTCATACTATAAAAGGAGATGATGGTTGTGGAACTCACTGCAGATAATTCATTACTTGGTTTTCCGACCACAAATTTGTTTGGGTGATTTAGTTAGAGCCAAACACTTAGGGCAACATTCTCCTTGCCCAAATTAAACCATTTCTTTTCAGATAATTGTATAACGTGTATAGTTTATACACGACAAAGTCTTCATCATCTTGGCCATCAAGATACTTACAATCGAAAGAGGAAATTGCACTTTGAGGAGAAAGTGTGTTAGACATTTCACAACATGGGTGTAAGTTTATTTTATGTAAGCTACTATTGAGTGCCTGCTCTATGCCAGTCACTGCATTAGGCATTTAAATACATTCGCTTGGTGAACGTAGTAAGATCTTTAAATATATATGTTTTAAAGAATTTAAAATGGTACAATGTTCTATGAGTTTTTCTGCAACTTTTTTTTTTTAAATTTTGCATAACATTTCAGTGTATTCTCTTTAAGGCATGTGTTGGATGCTATTGTCTGTACACACCCTCGGTGATTTCCAGATGCCCAGTACCCACTGTGGCCAGAGCATGGACCCACTGGCACAGATTGGGTTTGTGAGCAGCCAGCAGGAGGTGCCCGTGTGTGCCAGCTGGCTGCTGCCCTGTGGAACTGCCTTTCTCTGTCCTGTCTCCTGTTGGACATTTGGGCTGCTACCAGCTTTCTCTTAGTGTGCAGGGAACGTTTCTGATACACGACTTTGCGCACTTGTGGGAGTATTTCTCTAGGATAAGTTCCCTGAGGTGAAATTTTGGGAATGGAGGGGCATTTTAATTGACAGATGCTGCCAAATTTACCAACAAAGATAACAAAAGTACCATTTTACGTTCCCTGCAAAACTCTTTGTCAACACTTAATATTATCAATCTTTTAAGTCTTGGCCAACGTAATAGAGGAAAATACCAAAGCGTTTTAAAAATTGTAAGTGATTATGAGGATTTCTTAATGTTTATTGCTCGTTTTATCTCTCTTGTGAATCACCTGTTACTTTGTCACGTTTTCCAGTGAAGTTATCCATGATTTGTTGATTTATAAGAATATTTTGTTTATTGGGGATAATAGTCTTTTGCTTATGAGTTAGAAATATGTTTTTGGGTAACTAGTTTTGTATCTTCCATCACATATATTTTCAAGATACAGAAACATTCAGGTACCCTATATATGAGTTGTTTCTTAAAATGTGTGAAAGATTTCAGGTGTAGACTTGACTCATCTCTCACATTTGGGTGAGTGGAGGAGAGAGCTCTGGTTTCTTGCTTGAATATTGGTCTGTTCACATTTTTTTGTCCCTGAGTGAATTTTGGACAGTTAGATTTTATTAGGAAAATTTTTTTTCATCCATATTAACAAATGTATTAACCTAGAGTTTGAAAAACATTGTATGTTTTTTTTTTTAAATTTTCCTTCTGTCTGTGGTTATTAGACCTAATTCCCCCCAACCTCTTTTTTCTTCTTGATTAGGCCAGCTAGTTATTTATGTCATTCATTGGGGTTATCATAGAGCCAATTGTTGATTTTGTGAATCAGTTTTACTGTATTTTTTCTTATTTATTGTTACTCTTTAAAATTCAAATTTAAGGGTTTTATTGTAATTTTTGTTACTGGTTGAATTGAATATTTATTTTTAATTACTGTAGTAAGTCATTAAATTTTATTTTAGCTTTCTTGTGTACCATAAATTTTGACACTGGTACTTTGAAGAGAGTTTGCAGTTTCACTTTGATTTTTTTCTTTGTTTCAGGAGTTGTTACAGAGAGTTTAGAATTTTCCAAATGGCTGAACTTCTGTGAGTGTTGTTTTTGATTTTGCTTGTTGTTAATTTTTAGTATCATGGTACTGTATTATGGAGCTCCTGGGACCTGTACTGTTTCAAATTTATGGAACTTTTAGAGCCTTCCTTGTGGTTAATATGGAGGCATTTGGTGTTCTATTGCCAATTTAGCAAAATGGCAAATTGTGGAGTGTGATACTCATATATTAGATAAGCCTTACTTTATTTTTCAAGCTCTCTATTTCTTATTACTTTTGCTTACTTAATCTGCCATGCTTACGAGAGATTTGCCAATTTTTCCAGATCATTTTTCTCTGTTTATCTTTCCAGGTATTCACTGTGGCTGTTTCTAAATGTATTTTATTCTGTGTTTGTGTTATTCTGTGTTATTTGACTTGAAAGTATAGCATAACTACAGCTGGGGAAAGGGTGCTTTCCTGTAATCCCAGCTTCTTGGGAGGCGGAGGCAGGAGGATTGCTTGAGTCCAGAAGTTTGAGGCCAGCTTGGGCAACATAGTAAGACCCTGTCTCAAAACATCCCCCACCCCCACAAAACCAATATTAGGACAATTATGTCTTATTTGTGACTTCTCCTTTACCCTTTATGATTATAAGATAACCTCTTCTTCTTTTTTTTTTTGAGACGGAGTCTCGCCCTGTCGCTCGGGCTGGAATGCAGTGGCGCAATCTCCGCTCACTGCAAGCTCCGCCTCCTGGGTTCACACCATCCTCCTGCCTCAGCCTCCTGAGTAGCTGGAACTACAGGTGCCCGCCACCATGCCCGGATAATTTTTTGTATTTTTAGTAGAGATGGGATTTCACTGTGTTAGCCAGGATGGTCTCGATCTCTTGACCTCGTGATCCGCCCACCTCAGCCTCCCAAAGTGCTGGGATTACAGACGTGAGCCACCGCCCCTGGCCAACTACTTTTGTATAATTGCCTTCTGTGACCACACATTAAAGTTTTAGTGGTGTTTTTCTCTACGTGTCCTGCTTTTCTGAGTTCCTTAGTCATAGATGTTTTTTTTTTTTTTTTTTTTTGCAGACAGCAAAAGTCAATTTAATTTTTAACCCTATCGTGGAGTCTTTTTTTAAATAAGTGAGTTTATTCCATTTATATTTATTTCTGAAACTGACTTGGTCTTCTTCCCTAATTAAAGAAAAAAAAACTTGTATGTTGTACTTCCTCCCTTTTTCTTCTTTTCTATTTATTGGAATATGAATTATGTTTCTTGTCCTTTATTAAAATCAGAAAGCATAGAGAAAGCATATCCTGCTTTTGGTTCCACTAGTGGCTATGTTTATAATGTTTTCTTAAAGCTGTATTTCTTAATGTTTTAGTATCAGTAATAGCACAATTTGACTTCCCCTTTGGGGGAAGAAGTTAGAACACTTCTATTAGCTTCCTCTTCTTTCCCCATGTCCTCCCGCTCCCACATTGCTATTGTCATTCCTTTTTTGGCTGTTTTTTTAGTTTATTAGTATTAATTATTTTTACATGACACAGTTTTGAATTCAAGATATGTAAGAATCACATGGTTATTTTATGTGTAGATCACAGTTATTTGGATGTAATTCTCTTTATATTTATTTCCTTGCTTACTGGATTTAGTGATCATTGCAGGATTTTATGATTGCTTTTTCTTCCTGTGAGGCCTTCATTTGGAGCCATCCTGTTTGACCCAATGACGTTTCCGGGTTGCTCTTAAAGGACTCTGGTGAGGACACTGGTCCTTATGGAGGAGTTAGCCTGAGCTGGGTGAGAATGCAAGCAACAGAAAAGTGGCTCAGAGCTCAGGAGAACTAAGGAAATTTCATATTGCTGAAGCCAGAGGTGCATACACGTGTGTGTTCATGCATGTGAGCGCAGTGTGCAAGTGCGTGTGTGTGCCTGATGCGTGTGTGTATACAGGCACATACATGTGCATGTGAGTATCCACACGTGTAAGTGCACCTATGTGTAGGTGCATGTTTGCAAGTGTGCCCGTGTAGTGAGCCTGTGCAGATGCACACACACACATGCAAGTGTCTGAGTGTGCACATGCATGTCAGGGATGGCAGGCGTGTCTGGGTGGTAGCCAAGAGCTGATGTTTGAGAGGCCGTTAAAGACCCCATCATCTTGACTGTGAATTGTCTTGAAGAATATGGACTCTGTCCCAAAGGCAATGCGAAGAGATGTTGTGGAGGGTCCCTCAGCCAGTCTACAGCAGGGAGGAAGCGTCACAGGCCAGGGACACTGACCAAGGGACCAGCAGGAGGTTTCTGAAGGGAAGATGATTTGATGGTTCAGAACAGGAAGAGGATGGAGTTCTGGGCTAGATTTGTGACTGGGAAACTGGAGCAGAGTGCCCTGATTCTGACTGGGTTCATTCTGGAAGGTCTAGAGTGTGTAAGACTTGGTCATGTGCTGGACGCGTTGTGAGGGAGGGAGGGTGCAGGGCAGCTGTTGTATTCCTGGGTAGGACTCTGCAGGGACACAGTCCTAGTGGGCATGGTGTCCTGGAGCGAGACATCCAGGGCAGACACTTCAGGTGGAGCCGGAGTCCTAGAACAGCTTCCATCTGCCATGGGTGTCTTGGGGGCACCTGCAGTAAGATAGGGATCTTCGGGTGTTTAGCCTCTGCGGACTGGCAGCATGACTGTGTGCTGGACTCAGCTCCTGGGGGAAGTCGGCTCCAATTCTGGGATCTCCCGTTCAGCAATGTGACAGGATCTAGCGTCAGAGGCCCCGACTGGTGCCGGGCTGAGGCCCAGCTGTCCTGGGTGGAGTGTGTCCACCAGTGGTGGCCTGTGGACCCCAGAAATGCTGTTCACGTGGGCCCACTGCAGGTCAGAGAACTTCTGAACTGGAAAAGGCTTCACAATTTGTCCATTACAAACGACCCATTTCACAGATGGGAAAAACAAGGGCCAAAGACGAAAATGACCCATCTACGGCCACATGTCTGGCTAGGGGAACGGGAGTTGGCCCAGGAATCAGTCCGAGTCTGGAGTCGCTTCCCTCACTTGCCAGGTGTTAGAGGTGATTCAGGAGCTGCAGCAATCCATTCTGTCACCTTTTTCAGGAAAAAAGTAAGGCGGAGAAGTCCCTGAAATAATATGTCTTTTTTTGTGTGTTGAGGATGTGCTCAGTATAATAATCATCTGAACTGATATGCCAGATATGCATACTTTTAGAATTATTCCTGACAAGTTTTTCATAGTACCATCTTTATCAGTGTTTCTTAGTTCTTCTGCCCAACAGATTGGTGAGGAATACTGTAAATCATATTTTTGATGTAGGTAAAAGAAGGTATCTGAAAGGTATTTTTAAAAAATTAATCCACTTACAAAAATATCTTTGAAGAAAGAAAACTGCTCAGGAAGGAGAAAGGAATAGAAAAGAAATTTTAAAAATCAGGTTTTTGTGGAACTGTTTTTCTTTTTTTTTCCCTCAGCCTCCTGAGTAACTGGGACTCCGGACGCCTGCCACCACGCCTGGCTAATTTTTGTTGTATTTTTAGTAGAAACAGGGTTTCCCCGTGTTGGTCAGAATGGTCTCGATCTCCTGACCTCATGATCCACCCACCTCGACCTTCCAAAGTGCTGGGATTACAGGCGTGAGCCACCGCGCCCGGCCCTGTGGAATTGTTTTTATGTGCAGGGCAAGCCTTACAGTAAGTAAGGATTTATAGAAAATCATAGATAAGAAGTCCTTAATGAATTAGGATAGAGCTTCAGCGATTTTGGCCAAGGGTGGTTGTAAAATGTTTGTAACAAAAATCAAATGGAGTAAAATTCTCAGAATAAACCAGAGCGCGCAGAATAGGGTTCGTATGGAATTTCCAGTCAGGAAGAAGCGGAACATTCCAGAGCTGATTTATATAAGGGCTCCTTGGATCAGAAGAGTGCAGTGTCCGTTAAATGTTGCATCTAAAATAACTTCAGCTTGGAATTTCTTAAGCAGTTAGTGCAAAAAGAATAACTCTGTTAAAGCATACTTGTGTTGGGTAGAAATAGTCCCTTAATGGAACTTTTCTGTATTTATATGAATTAGAGGTGTACCCTGACCACTTGTGATTTTTTCCCAATCTGAGTTAAAAGTTGGGGGGAACACCCCACGCAAAGGGAAACTGCACATTTGTTAGCTCAGATAACTCAGCAGTGAACGTGAACTGTCAAAGCGGGTAATGCACAAACAGGCGGTTCAAATCTGAGAACGTGAAAACTGGCTCTCCCATCTAGAAAAATTGTTTTGTTTTGTTTGTATAAACAGTTTATGGATTCTGGTGATGACCTCTGACATCCTTATTTGGGATAATACCGTCTAAAGATGAACATATTTCATGCAGTTTTAACAGTAGATTATTGACTTAACTGCCTTATAAATATTATCTCATTTATATTTTGTAATGATTTCCTGAGTACAATTTTGAAGCATTTCAAATGATTTTAAGCATTTAAAACCTATACTTTTTGTCTTGTGTTTTTTATTGTGATAAAATACATGTAACATAAAGTTTGCCATTTTAGCTATTTGTAAGTGTACAATTCAGTGCCTGTATTGTTTTTTTATAATTAATGAATACTAGTTGAAAGAAACATGAGGCAGCTTTGTCTGCTTTTCTGAGTACAGTTGTTTAACCTTTCAGATTCCAGGACTTTGTAACGGAAGAAGATAGAAAATGAAATTTTGATTTAATCCCAACATTAAATTATATTTTTTTAAAATTAAACTTTTTGGTCAGAAGACTAAAGTTACCATAATTAATTTTATCTAAAAAGTGAGTCTCCTCCCTTATCCCAACCCAGTAATTTTAATTTCTTCTTACACTGAAGAAAGCTCTTTTATCCTGAATGTAGTAGTGGAAACTATTACTAGATCTTTGGTTATTTCAATGTAGAAAGGAAAATATGTAACCTAAAATCATGAGTGCCTTCTTTTAACTGTCCCTTTTGTGGAATGTATACATTCAGAGATATTTATTAAAACTTATTTTTAAAAAGCCCTCTAAATATAAAGATATAATGAGGGTGGCTTTTTTAGTAATATAAAAAATAGGACTGCAAATCCTTAATAATCATATGTTTGGGGTGTAATTTTGGACTGGTGATTTCACCACACTGCACAGTTGACTAATTTTATATTTTGCTGGGAGAAGGCAAAAACTTTCTTCCCGTAAAGGGAACATTCACACACCCTGATTTGACTACCTCGGTTATTTATATTCAGGCATACAGAGCTAAACATGTAGAAACATCATGACTTCATTACAAAAACCAAAACTATTCAAGACAACTTTAAATGCCTTTAAAATGGGTCTGGGAAATTGGAGACATTAGAACTCTGCAGACCTGGAGTGCTGCTTTGTAGCAGTGTGGTGGTTTAGTGGTTCAGGACCTTCCATTGTTGAAGGACATGTAATACACAAAGGAGTGATAAATAAGGTCCTTGCAACAAAGACTCTTTGAGGACTAAAGAAGGAAGTAATGGGGAGGATGGCTCAGCATTTTAAGTTACTCCTCTAAAGTGAGAGTTTTCAGGGGCGTCAATATTTTGGCTTCCCCGGGCCAGGCTGGAGGAAGAGGAGCTGTCTTGGACCACACATAAAAGATACTTACACCGCAGGCACGGTGGCTCATGCCTGTACTCCCAGCACTTTGAGAGGCCGAGGTGGGTAGATCACTTGAGCTCAGGAGTTTGAGACCAGCCTGGCTAACATGGCGAAACTTCGTCTCTACAAAAAATACAGAAAAAATCAGCTGAGTGTGGTGGTGCACACCTGTAGTCCCAGCTGCTCAGGAGGCCGAGGTGGGAGGATCGCTTCAGCCTGGAAAGCGGAGGTTGCAGTGACCCAACATTGCACCACTGCACTCCGGCCTGGGCGACAGAGTGAGACCCTGTCTCAAAAAAAAAAAAAAAAAAAAAAAACAACAAACCAACCAAACAAACAAAACTAATGATAGCTGATGAGCTTAAAAAAAAAAACAAAAAAACAGAAAACCTCATAATGTTTAAGAAAGGTTATGAATTTGTGTTGGGCTGCCGCCGGTTGGACAGACTTGGACTTTAAATTGCCCGGAGAGCGAGCGTGATTGTTTTTCTTACTAAAGGAGTATGGGTTGCTCCAAATCACAAGTGTTGTAGGATGTCGCCAGTCTTAATTTTGATATGTCTAATTTTAGATAAACATAAAAAATGCATTTCTGTGTGCATAGAGAACAGCAGTTCTCTACTTCTCAACCTTTTTGATCCATCAGAGCCAGAGAATCTCTGGGGGTGCCTTGAGTGGCCCGAAGTGGTCAGTTCACAGATAGGCACGGGCTGGCTGGGGTGTGTTGGCCGCTGCTGGGAGTCCCGCAAGGCCGTCCGTCACGTGCTGTCCGTGGGGAGGTCTGGAATATGCTGCAGCTACTCTTGCTTGCAAGGCTGCCTGGGATGACAGCGGGACTTTGCAGTCAGCAGAGAGTAAATCGAAGCACTCATTTGTGTCCTTCGTTTGTTACTTTGTATGTAGCTGCCCTGAGGGGAATGGGATGCATATACTCGATAACTGGACTTGAATTTATTTGGTAAAGAAAACTCAGGAATCGAACGGGCTTACAGTTTGAACATGCCTGCAAATGCAGGAAATTGCTAAACTTCTGCTTTGAAAATGAGGCGGCCCATGTAGATTGCAACATGCTTTTGAGGTGTGGCCTTTGAGTGGGCTGGGGCTGTTGTCTTTCTCAAGATCCCAGTTAGGAAGGAGCAGCAGGGACTCCGCTCTGGTTTGGACCTCCCCGCCACCACCCTTTCTCCGAAGCGTTGTTGTCCCCTCCTTGACTGAGCACTTACCTGCAGCCTCCAGGAAAGCCCAGCACCTGTGGACTTTGTCATTCCAGCACTGCCCGCGAGGTGTGCTTAACGTCTAGTTAGGGCGAGAGAGATCTCAGGGCAAAGGCTTTGCCCAAATCATTTCCTCTCTGGGACGGGAGACACGCAGGACTTCCTGCCAGCCCAGAGGGGCTGTGAGCTGCACGTTCAGCGAGGCCAGGGCTGCCTCTGCCTGATTTTACTTCCCAGAGCCCAGCGTCTCCTGGGTTTTCCCTCTCTGGGGCCCCCATGCCTCCTGGGGCCTTTTGCCTGAACCTCTGGGTGGTACCTCCCTGTGAGACTGCAGAACCGGAGTCCTGCCCCAGGGCCTCCCCTTCCCGTGTTTGCTCCCCACGTTCACAGCCTGTGGCATCGCCGCCATAGGCTCCAGGTCCTGCTGATATCCTGGTGAAGGGACGTCTGTGTCATCCTGTCTCCTGTTGTGTCAGCTGTGCGTGTCCCAGCAGGGATGGCCCTCGTCCCCTGTGCACGTGCAGGGTCCCTTCTCCACTTTTCCAGCCCCTGCTCCAGGCACATGTCCCCACTGGGTGTCTTCCCTCACACCCATCCCAGGCTTGGCAGGCAGGCACCACTGCGTCCCCCGTGCCATGCTGTCTAGACAGCCTGTCCACAGGGCCCCTTTCTCCTTGACGAGATCTCTTGGAGATGCGTGGCCCTGGCACCTGCAGGGAGCACTTGGGTCCGGCTGTACCAGCCAAGCAGCCTCTTTGGTGTCCCTGCCGTCCCACCTGGCTTGGTCCTTGCGGGCCTCCCAGATGCTGGCAGGCTGGCGAGCATGCAGAGCCTCGGCCTCCGGGCCAGCATCCCGTTCACGTGGCAGCATGGGTGCGCCATTATGGGAGTGGGGAACTAACAAGAGACCTAAATGCTGTTCTCAAGGGGCAGGATGTCCTGAGACTCCCAAGGGAATGGAGTCTCTGGTGCAAGGACCCTCCCTGGGCCGCTGCCTGCGAAGCAGCAGAGAGTGAGGTGGCTGCCTTGGGTGGGACGGAGTCTGTCTGTGAGAAGCATCCTAGGAGTAAACCCAGTAATTAGTGTCGTAAATAAAATCTCTCCAAGATCCTGAATTAACATTGCTCCCAAGGGAATGTAATGGTTTCCAGCATGGCTTAGACCGTCGCCCAGGGAAGTTAGAAGTAGGGGGAAGAAACGGTTGATCATCAAAAAATGCATCGAGAGGACTGCTTGGGACCTCTTTAAATTTAAATGGTGTGTCTCCGCCCAGCAGAAATTTGAACTGGGAAGTGTGTTGAACAGAAGGGTTTGGGCACAATCTAGGTGTTTCTGGGATTTCGCCTTTGCTGTCCCAGGAGCCCATTTGGGAGCCTGTGCTGCGCTCGGATCCTTCTTCCAAGTCCCTCCTCGTCCCTGATGGTTCCTTGGTGCATCTCTGTTCCTGTGACCTTCACACTTCTGAGAAGGCCTGGCCGGGTGTTTTGTGGAACCCATAAGCTCCAGGTCCTGGTGATGTCCTGGTGAAGGGACTTCCGTGCCCTCTGTTTGGGTTCTTGCATGTTTTCTGATTGGTTGGTCCAGGGTGATCATTCTCGGGAGGAAGAGCCGCAGGGGAGAGGCCCTTCTCATCACAACACATCAGGGATTGGTCTTATAAACGTTTATTTGTATTTTTGCCTCTTTCCAGCCTGCCTTTGTCTGTTATTGGTGAATACATCTGAAAGTAAAGGTGTAAAGTTTCTTCCCTGTCTGTCCCTGGAATCTGTAGCATTTCTCCCATGTGCTGTCCAAGGATGCTGCAGGGTCAGACCTCCTCAGGCATAGACAGGCCCCCTTGGCCCAAGGGAAACAGATTTTTAAAAAGGCCTCTTTCTCCTTTGAGTTTCCTTGACTAAAGAATCTCTCCTTTTCTGCTGTCGAAGAGTAAGATCTTTTCTGTTTCTTCTGCCCTGTTCCACCTGTAACTGCCAGGTCTGAAGCTGGTGCCCAGGGCAGGAAAGCATCTCTGGACATGCATAACCCTGAAACCTTGGTCTCAACCCCTGTGGCCTGTGGAAGAGGGGAAACTAAGCCAGAAAATAGCTTGTGCTTAGTTTAAAAAACTGACGCATGTTGAAGACACGGTGTCCAGCAAATAGTGTGGATGACCGCACCATTTTGGTGCACGATGCATGCTAGCCTTGAGCTCTGCGGCGAGCCCCGGGCCCTGGCGGCTCCCCTCGAGGTTGCCTGAAGGTGAGGAGGGTGGAGCTGCCCTCGTCGGATGCACGGCTGTATCCCTGGGGTCGCATTCCGGTAGTTTCTCTGCATCACTAAAGGTACTGGGGCTCTGGCATCCATTCCCACTTGGGCTCCTCCAACCGCATAAGGCTCCCATGATTCATCCCCCACCCTTCAAAAGATGCCTTGACTAAATCATAAAAAAAATGAGGCTTTTTAACTTTTCCATAAGTGAAATGACAAGGCTGGGGGTGCCAGAGAGGCCTTGCAAGTCCAGGAGGCCACTGTCCTCTGTCACTGCGCCTCACCCTGCCTTTCCACATAGGTCTGGAGACTGCACCTCTGTCTCCATGACTCTTGGGATTTCCCAGCAATGCTTCTGAGAGATCTGACTGCCAGCTTGAGACAGCGAAGGTGCCGGTCATGCCATGCCACCTGTGAGTCCCACTTCTTTTTTTTTTGAGACCGAGTCTCACTCTCTCGCCCAGGCTGCAGTGCAGTGGCGTGATCTTGGCTCACTGCAACCTGCGCCTCCTGGGTTCAAGCAATTCTTCTACCTCAGCCTCCCGAGTAACTGGAACTACAGGCACATGCCACCACACCTGGCTAATTTGTTTTGTATTTTTATTACAGACCGGGTTTTACCATGTTGGCCAGGCTGGTTTTGAACTCCTGACCTCAAGTGGTCCACCCACCTCGGCCTCCCAAAGTGCCCAGCCTTGAGTCCCACTTCTGAGACTGTAGATGGAGAAACGTTGTGTGATGCTGTAAAGAATGGGAAGTGACGGGGAGATCTTGTTTCGGTGGATCTTCATCTTTTTTCTTTTTGAAAAAGCGTCTGTAATTCAGGACTGAGAACAAGTTTTGAAGTACTGCTTATTGCTCATGCAGTGGAAATAGTTTATTATGAATATTTTGTAAGTGTCCTTTTTAAAACTGTCAAATCTCTTGGGAATGACTTTCAAGTCTGGTGAGAACTGTGCCACACCGTGAAACATTTGGGGATTTCGTGGTCCCGGGTTTACGTGGGACACCTATTTCAGTGGGCACGTCTGCGTTGCGGTCACAGACTGGTTCCCCAGTCCCCCGTCTGTTTGTAAACTCAGATGCTGAAGGGGGAGGTGGGTAGGTGCTGCCCCACAGACCCATCTCCTGGAAGAACAAGAGCCACCCAGGGGCCTGGCATTTCTGGCGGTTGGCAGTGTGATGTGCACACCAAGCACAGGCCATGCCAGGAGCTCAGTGCACATGCATAGCAGGTGTTCCCTGGTGACATTTTAATAGCCTGGATTGACAACCAAATGCAGATTGTTCTGCTGCTACAGTTAGGCGTCCTCCTGGTTACCTCTGCTGCCGAGTTTGTGCTGTGACTGTTGAATGCTTCTCCTGCTCCTGGCTGCCCCTCACACATGTGGGAAGTCCTATTAGAAACCGCACTCTGTGAGATTTTGCTAGCAGCCCCACTTGGGGTGATTTAATTCATTCTGAAAATATCTACGGTAGCTCCAGAAAGTCCTTGGGCATTGTCTTAATTTTTCTTAAAGAGAAGCAGTGGCAAATGGTTCTTAAAAACATAATTCGATGAATACTAAACTTTTCATCATTTCAGAATCTGAGAGAGGCCGAGTGGAGTTCGGTCCTTCTCTGAACAGTTTTAGCTGAGAGTACCAGCCTCGGACTGGGAGCATTGTCTTTGCATTTCCACATTCCCAGGAAAGCCCAGGTAGGTGCAGTTGGATCACCTTCCTGTCAATCCGTCCGACTTCTGTTTCACAAACCTGCAATTTTGATCAAGCTTAAAACAACAGTTTTTACTTTGTGGTGTAGGGTTACTTTTCTTGGCATAGCTAGAAAAATGTAAAATGATGGTAAATAGAATAAAACTAATTAAACCAGAGCACATAACTGAAGCTGCCTCCGTGGGCTACTTCGATGAGGACATAGGGATCACAGTGTGGACGAGGGTTTTCTGCTGAAAAACAGCCAGTGTGAGCCGATCGTAGAATGTGGTGCTCCCGGGGCGGGGGGTCCATTCCTTGTTATGATCTGGAAAAGTATTGCTTGAGGACATTAGCTTGCATATGAGTAAGACCCACTTTCTTTCCTGCCCAAGTTTGCACAGCTTATTACAGTTGGGCGATGTTTTTGGGCAGACAGCCCTCTTCCCTTCTGGGAGGTGCCGGAGCTGAGCCGCCTGACGCAGTGATGGAATTGTGTGGTGCAGGCTTCATCTGCGTCCGCAGAGGGGCAGGTTTCGGTTGCTACCAGGTGTGTCTTTAACGAGGCGGACTGCTCATCTCGCTGCTGAGACCTGCCGTGATGGCGATGTTCCTAAACTAAAGGGGCATTGGAGGAGTGCCTGTGTTGGACCGTAGGTCCCTTGAACGTGGTGTGAACTGTCTTCTGTTGTTTCTCAGTAATTGATTGGGTCATCATTGGATTAAAGTAGTGAAATGGTTTTGGGTCATCGTTTAATGAGTGAAATGGTTTTCTTGGGATTCGGACAAAGCTGCCTCTGAGTTTTGCAAATCTGGAACTGCCAGTGCAGGTCCTGCCCACTCCCCACCATGATGGGGTGGCCTGTGGCGTGGAAGTGTGTCCCGTGGGCATGGTCACCAGCACTCATCAGCAGAGGCTGGAAAAACGCTTCTGTGGCAGAAACACTTTGGAAAAAAGGTAGATGCTGGAAGGAAAATACAAAATGTGATATTAATTTAAAAGGTAATCGGATGTGGGAAGGGTGGGAGCCAGGGCCCGCACGCTTGATCTCCGGGCTTGGGCAAGGTCGTCTCCACAGCGTTGGAGGAGGGTGGAGGAGATATCTCCCACATCCCACACCTGCGGGGCTGGGTGCCGCTCCTTTCCTGTCCAGGTGAGGCTGCCCAGGGTTTCTTGCCTGCTAGCTGGTCCGGCCCATGGTGGGCACTCGGGGGACACCTGTTGAACATCTGATCAGACCTGGGCCCCTCACCTGTTGGCGATGAGCCTCAAGCTGGTCCCTGTGCGATCCCTGCATGTTTTTGGTACTGCTGAATCTTGGATGGAGACCTGAAGAGGAAGGGATCTTGAATTTGCCAAGCGCCCACTGTGTGCCAGGCACCTGTTTAAGCACCTAATGTATGTTTTCTGATTTTACATTTGGGTGGCAAGATTGCAAAACGTTTGTGTCCTGCAAATGAATTTCCGACAATCGCAGAAAATATAGGTGACAAATGTCTCCTTCCACTCCCAAATTTCCTCTAAAGACCACATTAAATAGGGTGATCCAGGGCTTCTCAAGTGGTGTAAACCAACAGCTGGGTCCCAGGTGTGTGGAGATGCTGGTTCCCTGGGCCCTCTTGGTCGGGGAGGCAGTGGAGAGTGGGAAAAGTGGCGTGTGGCGCAGGGCTCAGAGAAAGCTAGCGTGGTTTTCACAGTGCCTGTTACGGTCATGGTGACCAGTGTTCCGTTAGAGGCACCGGCCTCACCATTAAATGGTCAGTGTGCGGTGATGAGGGAGCGTCCAGGAGGAGCTTGGCTTAGGCAGATAAGTCAGCCCTGTTTAGTATGTTGTTGTTCTCGTTTATGTATTTATTTACTTATTGAGACGGAGTCAGGCTCTGTCCCCTGGGTTGGAGTGCAGTGGCACGGTCTTAGCTCACTGCAACCTCCGCCTCCCGGGTTCAAGTGATCGTCCTGCCTCAGCCTCCCAAGTAGCTGGGATTACAGGCATGCACCACCACGCCTGGCTAATTTTCTTTTGTAGTTTTAGTAGAGAGGAGGTCTCACCGTGTTGGCCAGGGTAGTCTCCCTGACCTCAATTGATCCACCTGCCTCGGGTTCCCAAAGTGCTGGGATTGCAGGCGTGCGCCACCACAGCGGGAAGTGTCTTGTTTACAAAGGCCCTTCGATTACTTCTGGAAAACCAAAGGGGTAAGTAATTACCCGCATGAACCAATGAGGCGATCGTGTGGCGTGGCTTCTCCAGTTTGGGAATTTTGACTCTTATTTTCACTAGCTTTTTGCAAGTGGTTTGTGTCTTGGGGTGTGCTCTGGCATCGCTTGCACAATTCCAGAACCTCTCTAGCCCTGAACAGAAGCAGAGTAGAGCTGTCTGCTTGTCTTTCATGAGCAACTGGGCTCGTTGAAAAAGGGAGGAAAACAGGGTCGATCAGCCCCCCTTCCCCCGTTTTTGTTCCTGGTCGGTGGCCGACTTGCCAGCTGCTCAGGATGGTGGCCTCCTGCTTTGTGCTGATTTGGGGTCTTAGAGGTTCATAGGTGATGGCTACTGTGGTCGCTTTTGTAGCCTCTGGCGTTACTTTGTATTTCGATTTTACCTCTTTTATTGGAAGGTCAAGGAATGTTCTGACAACTCCAGAAAACTCATTCCAGGCACCAGAGGGCGGGGGCCTGGAGGTGGGGACGGGGAGGCAGGGAGACAGGGAATGGGCTCACAGCCTTGGCGAGGGGTGTGGCTCACAGCTCGGACCCTCAGTGTCCTCGTCCGTGAAACGAGGGTGGCACCGCAGAGACGGAGGAGGGCCCTGGACGGTGAGTGTAGGCAGAGGCGCCTCCTGAGCTCTGCGCCAGGATGAGGATTTATGATTGCTCACAGCACTAGGAGTCAGAGGAGTTCCGCCTGTTTCAGCCTTCGGATGAGTGTTGCCTCTTGCTGTGTTTGGTAGGCACATTCCAACGAACGAGTCCCGGTCCAGAAATGCAGTGCGGTGTTTTCCGGGCATTCTTCCCATTTGTTAGTGGAAGCATTCCTTGGCGTATGTTGATAGTGGTTAAAAGATGGCATTCTAGCACGGTGGACGTGATTCATTATTTGGGACTGGTGAGACAGACCTGCCTGATGCCAAGGAGGCTGCCTACGTAAAGACCCCACCTGGCGTTTCTTTATCATCAGCATGTTCCTTCTTGTGCCTGCTGGATAGCCCGTTCTTAGCCTGCCTGCCACCGTCTAGCCTCATCTCCGGGGGCCTGCAGTTGGCCCTGAATCTGCCCGCGTTGTGATGGGATTCCCACTGCCAGGAGCAGTGCCCGGTGTGGCGTGAGGCTTCCCATTCTCCCTCCTGCCGTGCCACTTCCTGAAGCCCCGCATCAGGTCCGGGGGAGGTTGGGCCAGTCTGACTCGGGCTACGGAGCTGCTGGACTTTTAAAGGCTTGGTGTTGAGAAGTGTTGCTGTTGGCATTATGGCAGACGGTGCTGGAATACATTCCAAGGGAGGCGACACGGTCCCCGATGGGGTGCACACGGCCGCCACGTCCCGAAGGGCACAAATCCTGGGCCGAGCTCAGGGCCAGCTTGGCATGAGAGGCCTCCCTGGCTGGCAGTGGAGGGCCAGCGTTTTCTCCCACAAAGGAAGCTAGGATGGCTGTCCTTAGAGAGCTTGGGTGCCTAAGGAAGGGCGCAGTGATGTTGAGTGGATGGTGGCCATAGATCAGGGCTGTCACTGGTCCAGGATTTCCCAAGCTGGCGCTGGGTCCAGTGTGTCTCCCGCAGTGACCATGCATAGAAGAGAAGCTGAAGCTCGGGTAGGGATAGAGCGCTTGACACACAAGCGGGGCGGCAGGTGGGCCTGGTGCCCTGACACTGCCGCAGCGACTGGCTCTGTGCAAAGCTGGTAATCCAGGCACATGGGCGCGAGTGTTGCTGGTAGGTTGTTGGAAGCGGACATGCGTGTTTGCCTCCAGGTAGGGTATTTGAATGAGTGCTTTTGTAGGTTTAGAGATCACACACATGTGCTGTCTCAGACACACACACCCCCAGGCGCACTAGCACATGCTCACACGACAGTCTCTCATGTCCACCCAACTGCTTCCACGCTCACTGTCATACACTCTAACCCTTACGCAGGCATGCACACACACGACAGTGAGGCCTGGCATTGCCCGCAGCGCGTGCCCCTTCCTGAGGGTGCTGAGTGCTACTCCTGTGCCCTTGGTCCTCTCGGGGGTGGGATTCCCTTCATACCTCTCTAGAAAATGCCCCCTGACCCATCTGTGTTGGGAGGGAGAGCGAGCCTCGTGCAGGATGCTCGCTTGGGAGAGAAGCACAAGAGTCTGAAAATACGAACCTTTTAACTCCACCCCACTCATGTTTTCTTTTTCATAGTTTTCTTCACAAAGCACCTTTTTGTAACAACTTGGGCCCCTCGGGAATTGGAGCTCCATGCACTGCAGGTCCGCAGTGCTCTCTGTAGGGCTTTGGAAACTGCAACTTTAAGTGAAAAACGATGTAAAATGAAACTCATGTTTCCTTTTCACATCAGCTTTAAAACAAAAGGACTTCATCAAGGACTTCTGTTTGTCATTTCGCATCAAGTTGCAGTTTCCAAGAAGCTATAGATGATGTTAACTGAGGACTTACTGTGGCACTTATTAGCTAAGTAAAAGAAGGCATTGAAGCGTCAGGAGAAAAACAGCCCTCAGCCCTCTGCGTATTTAAAACCACGGTACGCCTGATGCGCGAGCGAGGTAAACGTATCCAGCCGAGGTGGGTATCATTTCAAATAAATAGCTGCAAAGTACATTGGGCCTTGAAGGTGAGAAGAAGCTTATCTCTGCAGAAGTAAAACAGTATTTTCCATTTGTGTCCTAGCGAGCTGCCTTTCAGAGTGGCATGGAAAGGAATTTTCCTGCTGGATTCAAAGACTGGATGGACATGTTCTTATAAAGGGAACCTCCTTGGGTTTAAGCAGATGTTGATTATTTCTGGCACCTTTCTGTCCCTGAGACCCAAGTCAGTGGGGGGAGTTGCCCCCATATCACTCTTTTTTATTTTTATTTTGAGACAGGGTTGTCAGTCAGTCACCCAGGATGGAGTGCAGTGGTATGATCATGGCTCACTGCAGCCTCGACCTCCCCAGCGTCAGGAATCTTCCCGCCTCAGCCTCTTGAGTAGCTGGGACCACAGGCATGCGCCACCACGCTCGGCTAATTTTTACTTTTTAATCTTTATATAGAGATGGGGTCTTGTTTTTTTGCCCAGGCTGGTCTTGAACTCCTGGGCTCAGGTGATCCTTCTGCCTCAGCCTCCCAAAGTGCTGGCATTACAGGCCCCGCCCACCCCCCTCTTTAAAGCATGATTTTGCACTTGGTTTTTAGTTTTGGAAGATTTCTTAGTTGGCATAGTTTCCGTTAAGGGATTTAAGAACTAGTTTGAGATAACTGCCCTTCTTAAAGAAAACAAATATGGCTCTGCTTATCAGAAGTGGAGATATGTTCAGTTTAAGGAGAGAAAGCTTAACATTGTTTATAAATCTTGAAGCTGCTTGAGAACTTTCCAGAAAGGAATCTTCCATGCAAGGAACATTTGTAGATCTTTTTCTTTGCCACATACATGTGGTGTCATAAACGTATACCTACACATGCTTAAAGGGAAATGTCTTTTTGTTCACTGCGTGTTGTCTTACTGGCAGGCCGCATAACCCTTCTGCGCTGTCAGCTTAATTTAGCCTGATGACAAATCTGAAGCCTGTGGTCTTCCCTTTTTGTGGCTTCCACTGTTGCAGATAAAACAGGTGGTACCTGCGCGTGATTTACCCGGCCTCACAGCACAGTATATAATATAATTTGGTGCAGCAGAGTGATTTTGGAAAACAACAAAACTCAGAGTAAATGTAAAACAAGAAACGGAAAGCAGTATTACATGTTTGCATGAATAGCTTGGAAAAAGGATTTGAAGTGTAGAGCTGAGAAAGTATTTGTGTTTAGGATGGAGCCACAGCCCCCCATCCCCGACCCATGTGGATCAGTGAGTTTTGCCTTTTGAGTGACGTTACCGGGATAAAGGTGCAGCAGCAGGGGCTCGACCTGCACCTTCATTCTGACCCTCGGGTTTGACTGTGTGGCCCAGTGAGAATGAGCACGCACACATTCCCGGGAGGAAGCCTGGGCTGTGGATGGCAGGCTGAAGTTACGGAGCACATTGGGGGCATCCTGATGCTCTGGACTTGGGCGGATTCCTCCTTAGCTTGAGGCTGTGGGTCCCAGAAGGCTGGCTGGGTAGGCTAATCCCTGAGCCGACTTTAACACACTGGTTTATGTGACTTAACACCAGCTAAGTGGATGGCAGTCTCCTTCTTAGTTATTGATGGATACATGGAAGCAAGATTTTGGGGCCTTTAGTTGAGCAAGGTCTCCAGCGTGCTTACCTCTTTTGCCTCCAATTCTTAGTCATCCAGATTTTGTTTTGCAGCAAGGTCCCTGAATAGGCACTACTGCTCATCACCCCAGGGTTAGCAAGGCAGAAGAAGGTTCTGCTTGAGCAGTTTAAGCTGCCAAAGAAATCAGGACAGGAGCGTGAGCTAAAGTGAGCATCTATTGTTTCACGTTCGCTGGGGCTCCTGAGAAGAGGGCGAGCAGCAATGCTGTCTTTATCTGGAGTGACAAAGGAGTGAGTGAGTTTGGTGGCATCTCATTATTGATGGGACCTGCCATCCTCCTTGAGTTACAGACGACACCTGACTGTATGAGGACGCCGAGCTCAGTCTTGGGGAGGGGAACAGGGAGGTAACAATGCTCTCTCTGGTTGTCGATTGTGTTTATTGAAGACTAATGGAATAGCAGCCCACTCAGATCATCGAGGTGGGAGCACACTTTGCAGTCGTTTTATTTGTCGGTACCTTGTTGGTTCAGTGGGCAGGCCACACACCCGCACTCATTTTCTTTCTCTGCCACAGAAGTTTGTGCATGGAGAGCTCCGTGTAGCACGTCACGTGTGTAAGTGCAGAGTCTTTGTGAGACAGACTTGCCTTGGCGCATCTCACGTGCCTGCTGAGAGTAAGTTTATAAGTAGCCTCCTCTTTCACGAGGTACTCGTTTCTGTGGTTTGTTTTCATAAAGGCGAATGTAATTTTCTTGAACCAGACGTGATAGTATCTGGAAACACAAGCATGGGCTGCCAGGGGCTTCTCCTGGCTCTCCTCTCTGCCCTTGGCTGTGCTAACACCCTGCTGAATGGGAGCAGAGAGGCCTGGGTGGGCCTGAGTCCTTGAAGTCCCCCACCTGTGCCGGCAGTGATCCTTTCCAGTCTCCATCTGTCCCCTAGCAATGCCTTGCACATCTGTTCACAACATTTGCATTGGACAAATCAGAGAAAAGGAGCGGAGGGTTGTGTGTGTTGCTGTGTGCCTCCAGGTTGGGGTGGGAGGAAAAGAGAGAGAGGAAAACGACCGTGGTGGTGGAGTGAATGCATTCTTCCACTGCGTAGATAGACCCAGGACTGTTCTGACCTTAATTTCAAAGATGGACCTTCTCTGACCAAATGGACTCTCCAGATGTAGTCACTGAATTAGTGCCATGGTCTTTGAGTTCTTGGAGAATGTTTGCAAAGCAACTGTGTGCCTGCTGTTTGTCTTTCTGTTTGACTTGGGACCGCTTTCCCCCATTAACTAACATGTAACACTTTATTCCCATATAACCCGGGCTGGGATAAAGAGTAGATAGCTCTCCTCTTTGGAGACCAAGGGGATGGGGGTGGGGGTGGGCAATTTTGAGGTTAAACATTATGCCTTGTTATGTTTTATATTTATTTTTACCAGAAGCTGCTGCTGGGCAAGATGTTTTGGCTTAGAAAAATGCACCCACCCTCATTTCTGCAAGGTTGTTTACGATCACTTCAGGTGTAAAGTTTGCTTAACTTTTGTAGCTGAATAATGTAACAACATTGTTACAGGGAGTTGCAGTGGAATTTTGCTTGTTTATCCTTTTTTGTTCCCTACAAGGAAAGAATAGATCTTCTTTTATCTTCAAAACCTGAAACTTGCAGCAATGTGTCATTAAGTGTGTTTGAAAAAATCTTTTTAGACAGGCAGTGCAGGGTAGATCCTATGGAGATGTGACTTCATGTTTTTGTCAGGAATTGCGCTTTGTAAACATTCTCTGATAGATCACTCTCCTTAAGCGGTGAAATAGCCGACTGCTTTCAAAGGTGCTGTGTATGTTAGTGATAAACTAGGTCATGTTACAGTCATTATTGGCAGTAATGGAGCTGGAAAATTTAAACTGGTTACAGTACATGTGCTATATAAAGTAAAGCATTTGGGGAAGATTTGGCCTTTAGTAATTTTGATTGTCTTATAGTATTGATTGGTGTTTGTACCGTGATAAACAAAATCTTAAGTAATGCCTTGTACGATATGCCTTTCAGTTATCAAAATCTTTTCACTTTCGGGGTATCTGTTTTTTTCTTTTGACACAAAATGTGTAAGCAATTGCTTAGAATCCAGTAAAATTGATTATTGATGTGTTATTTTTCCTCTATGAGCTCTTAATAAAGGGATTTTTTTGGGTGCTGACTTCTGTGCTGAACAGCACTACCTCGGAAGGTAATGTTTAACAGAATGCTTTATGGCTTACTGCATGTAATTATCTCTCTTTGTATTCTTGGGCACAGTTCTTTCTTTCATTTGATGGTGGGGACTTCTAGGGTCTTTCACAAAAAGCACAGAGGAATGAGAAAATGTCAGATAGGCATTAATTGCAATCCGTATTCTTATACTGGGAGAGAAATGTTGGTTTTAATCAAGTGGTTGGAAAATAGGACTGTGTGTTTGGGAGGCAAACATTGTTCTTTGCTACTGGTTTACATGGCACAGTATATATACAGCTTATTCGTAGAAACAAATTTCAGATAAAATATATTTTATGGTAACTAATGGAAATTTCAAAAAAGCATGTTTAGTAACGATAGGAAGTGTCACCCAGTAAAAAACTACAAGTTGCTGCACTATTGTTCTGTTTTCACTGCTGATCATTTCTAAGAAAAATTTTAAGAGATTTTATATTAAGACACACTGAATTAGTTAACAGTTTCCACAGTTTTGAGTTTAGGCTCCGTAAAATCTTTAAGCCACTTTTAAATTGGGTTCTTACTGCAGTTCATTGAAGGCCTTCTGATTTTCCCTATTTGTTTTAAAAATAGAAATTGATGAGTTTTCATTTTCTCTGGTGTTCCCCAGGTTTTCAGTGTTCCTGAGTTATGCACAACTTCAGCTTTAACTATCGTGGTGTAGGATGTAGACAGAGTCAAAGTGAAAATCTGGTGCTTCCCCGGCTCTTGTAATGAGGAGCGAGTGATTTGTTCTGTTTTTGTGGGAAGCAGAGCAGCCCCTCAGTGACCACAGGACTTCATCTGAGCCGTGGGTTTGGGGGAGACGCAATTCTGAGCTTCTGGAAATGGGGCTCTTAATGGAAATGTTGACAAGATCATTAACTATACTAGCAACGCCGGCTGCTCTAGAAGCCTGGATTTACCTCCAAATCCCTAACGCCAGCTCTTTGTGGCAGACGAGGGGGCTCTAAACAGCACATTTATCTGCAGAAAATTATGGAGCAGGCTCTGGATCCTGTTATTTTTTAGTTTTGTGAAGTTTACTGTTTTAGTGATTGGCAAAGCAACTACTTAATATTAAGAATTGGGAAATAGTAAATGACAAGTAACAGTAATGCATTAATTTTAGAGGCTTCTTCTCTTGTGATATAAAAACAGCCACCCCCTTTTCTTCATTTTCACACGGACACTCCTTTATTAACGTCTCTAGAACTACTTTGAATTTCCCAGGACATGCTAATGACTGTGGAAGGAAAATTTCCATATCCTTCCTCGTTTTTTCTGGGACTTTTCTGCATGTAATCCATAATTAGATTGTGTATTCAGCTGCCCTCCTCCCCCAGGTCATATTTCAGTAAAAGGACACATGGGCAGCTTCATACTAGTGATGTTCAAGGGACTTCGAGAATATATTGTGATACTGTCTTTATTCTTAGCAAATGTTCTTCTATTTGAACTTACGTGGAAGATGGAGTTCTCTCTTTTCTCTTGGACTAGGAATTAATTTGTTTTTTTTTTTTTGACAGTCTGTGGTAAACAACTTCATAAAAGGTAACCTACTTGCGGAAGACGAACATTTAGGTCATATATGCATTTTGGCTATAAATAGCGTGATGACTCCAGCCCGTGGTCTGAGGTGCAGAGCCGGAGCAGGCTGTGCTTAAAGGATCAGAGTTCGCATACTAAAGCCTTATTACAGACAGGTCCTTACATTGGGGGACTAGCATGTTGGCACTTGCTTTGATTTATTTGGGGGGTGCTAAATAATTTAAAGACAACCTTTGTTTTAGAAAATGGAGTTTTTCATTCTCCTTCACTCACTCTACCTTGTTTTCCGAACAAAGCCAGCTGGAGACTTACCTCTAAAATGAATGTTTTGAGCAGAAAGACCTAAGCACATTGTTCTCTGGCTGCCCCCACATCAGGTCTGTTGTGGTCAGGGGGCCGCGTTTCTGCTCGCGGCTGCTCCCTGGGATAGTGGTGTTTTGTGTCCTCTTTCCCCTCGTGGGGGAGGTGGGTGGAGTTTCTTGTGAATGCTGCCGATTCTGGTCGCCTTTTATTCATTTCTTCTTCTTAGAGTGGAAATGTAGCTGGTTCATAATGGATTATTGATTGGTCTGAGAACAGCAGCCGCCTCCAGGCCTGTCATCGGCCGTACTTACTCCCCCAATAGTGAATGCATCACTTTATGGGGCTCTCCGGGACCCCAGTCTGGGGACTATAAGCCTGTAATTGTTACTGGGGTACAGAATGGTTTGTAGGGAGAGGAACTCTTCATTGTGGTGATGGAATTTTCCCCCATTTGTTGAGAGAATAGGCTTTTTGTCTCAGTAGTAAGATAAGCTTGTCCAGGATGTTAATGATGTATTTTAATTCATGGTTCATAATACTACAGTGTAACTAGTGAAGCTCGTCTCATTGTTTCCCAGAGAACAAACACACACAGTCTCCTCAAACACCAACTGGGCCTTGCACCCACTCAGCACACACACGGGCTTCTGCGCAGACCCCGTGGTAGCTGCGGCCGGGACAAACCGTGTCTGAGAATCGCCCTTCAGAAACGCACCAGCGGTAGTTGCTCTTTTAGATTTGATGATTTGCTTTTTGGAGCCATAATAGGCCTTTGCAGACAGCCCTGTAAAAATCGGAAGCATTCTGTCTGCTTTGAGCTTTTTGGCGTTTTCCCCTCCCTCCCCGATTCCTCCCGATCACTCCAACCCCTCCTGAGGAATGCCCTGTCAGCAGAGGTGTGCGCAGGACCGGGCCGTCGCCCCCCTGCACCCGCGGACATCCATCCCGGGCTGACATCGATGCCCCCCCGGAAGGTGGTCAGAGAGGACGCAGACGGGGATAAGTAAAGCCACATGGCGTCGAGGGAGCCAGGGCTGTTTCAGGACAGCGATAAGGTTAATTCATGAACCAGAACTGAAAAAAGGGGCAAGCTAGATAGGCATTTGGAAAGCAGCACCCGCTTCAGTGTTGCTTCCCTCCCTGACACATGCTGGTTGCGGGGACTTCGTGCAGGAAACGGGACTTTCAGTTTTCCTCTTGCTCCTTTGTTCCTCCCTGGTGTCTCCCAGTCAGCTTTGCTTGGTTTCCGCAAACTTTAAGAGTGAGGTTGTTTAGGAAATGACTCTTAAACATGAGAGCATATTTGGGTAGCCTTCTGGTGCCTTTTTCGGGATAAGATTTTGATAAAGTCAACTTTGATAGTTGTAGGGAAATCAGTACAAAACCATTCAGCTTTTGTTGCCTAGTGGTTTAATTCACAGAGCAGAAAATGGCAAAATTTCCTGTTGGTTCAGAGACATAGTTATTATTTTAAAATGTAAGATGTTTTACGGTTTTTCCTGGTAATGCCATATTTAACTGGTCAGAACGTTATTGTTGAAACAATTTTTTACCTCGTGAAGTGCTGGAAGGGATAGTTAGGAATGCCAGAATACACTCAGAACGCCAGAATACACTGCATTTTGGCAGATGTTCGTGAGAGTTCGTGTTGTCCACAGAAGGCTTTGCAACTGGAGCCTGTGGGTGGGTTTCTTTAATGGCTCTGGGCAAGCCTCTAAAACATCAGAAAGCAATCTTAAAATAAAACACTGCTTTCCATTCGAACAGGTTCCTGTTACTCAGATGATTTTTCTTTGAGTTTCTTTTGAAAACTTGAGTTAACTAAAGGTAGTTTTCCAACCTGTGTTTATTACAGCCCTGGAGCTTCCGTGGGTCCTGGGGAGGGTGGGGAGGGGGAGGATGGGGAGGATGAGATAGGGAAAGAGGCCCACCCGGTCCCCCAGAGCTGCTTTGCTTTCAATTGTGTTACAGGAGTGGCAAGTAGGATTTATTTTTTTAGCTTTTAGGAAAGATTTGCCAAATTCAGAAAAATGGAAAGAGTTACAAATAAACATCCCAGCAGTTGTTAACATTTTGGTGCATTTGCCTTCTCTCCATCTCTCTCTTTCACTTTTGTAAACCAACTCTAAATATTTCATTACATCTCCAAAGAATAAGATCATTCTCCTATATTACCAGCTTAACACAAGTAACAGCAGTTCTCAAATATCCTCTAATACCCAGTCCATATTGAGGTTTAATTTCTACAAAGAGTTCTGGAGCTGCAGTATGTTGGCATGTGCTTGTTGTAGATGAGTGTAGCTGTTGGTCAGAGTTTTTACTTGTGTTCAATAACCTGTTGTGGTATGAATATAGAGTGAATATAGAGGTGTTCCTATTTGGCTATTTGGAATCCAGCTTTCTAGTTGCTTTTTTGTCCTTTTGCATTTATTAAACCATGTATTGTCATTGCCAGTGACCAGGTACCTTTGCACTCTTACTTCATTCACTTATCGAACAATTACTAATCCTAAGATGTATTGAAGATTTATAGTGTAGTAAACATTGTGGCTTGCTTGCATTAATTTAAATTTTACTGGAGTATGATAACATAGATATTGCTATCATTTACATTTTAAAGATGAAGTGGACTGAGGAACAGAGAGGCTAAGACACTTGCTCAGAGTCACACAGCTGACCTCAGGTAGTGGCAGAACTGGGTTTAAATCCCAGGTAGTCTGGCTGCCCCTCACAACTTGTTGGGTCACCAGACTCTTACCACTGGCTGAAGGAGATCAGGAAGGCTGTACTGTACCTGGGTGGTGGTTGGTCAGCCTCATGACAGGTGGGGCAGGGACGCAGCCTCATGACAGGTGACAGGTTACTGGGAGGCCTGGGCCGGAGTAGGGCTCCGGGCTCTAGACGTGGGGGTCCAGGGCAGCTCCGGGCTCTAGACGTGGGGGTCCAAGGTCTGTGGGGTTCAGACCTTGAGAAGCCAAGGTGAGGAGTTTGGCTTCATCTTACAGACTTGGGGAGCCTCCGAAGGGCTGGGAGTCTCCTGGAGACAGGCCCCATCTGTGCTCTGAACGACGGCTTTGGCTTGAGTTGGGCACATGAATTCAAGAGTGAGTTGGGAGGTGCATCCAACAGGACGTGGGGTTATTGCTGGGTACTGCTGAGATGGGGAGGGAGGAGCCAGGGAGGACCTGGTGTTTTGTGCTTGGGTCATGAAAAGTACTTAGAATTCAAGCCACACCAGTGTGGTTCCCAGGTCAGCCTCAGGTTCCCTGGGGAAAACCTGGCCAGTCCTTGCAAATACAGTGAATTGCTTCCCTCCTGGCCTTCTGGAAACTTCTCCTTGTCTTACTGGTGCGCTGCTAGCATGCTTTGATAATGGTATGGTTCCCTGTCTGACGTTGAGTTCCTTGAAGCCGGGTGCTTTTTCTGAGTCATCTTAGATTCTCTGGCTCCACTTGCTAGGTGCTCAGGCAGTGCTTGTGCGGGGATCCCCCCGTTAGCGCCTGACCGCACCGCCCTGGGACTGGAACACCTCGAAGGAACCGCTGTCACCTGAAGTTCCTCGGGGATGTGACAGAGACTGCTTCTGCTACGTTTGTGCTGTACATACCCCCTGGCTTTGTGAACATGGCTTGCTTTCTGGCTGAATGTGTTGGACCAAGGCTTTGCAGTGCTTGTTTCTAAAGAAGTTTCTGTAGCATCAGTGGGGTTAACCCTGGGTACATATTTCTTCACACCGGGAAGTGTTGCAGCAGCTTACCGGGGTGTGTGTCAGGAAGTGACTTTTCTGCTCTGTATTAGGTCAAAAAGACAGTTCTTCCTCCCTTACAGAAGAGATTGATTAGTTGAAATATTGGCCCACAGAGTAAATTTATCCCAAATTTAGCAAATATAAGTAATCTGGAGAAAGTCACTTAATTTCAATAGTATGTTATAGGCAAAAAAAGAAAGACAGTGAAAAGAAAAAAAAAAAAATCCAGCGGTACGGCAGCAGCCTTAATATATATCTTTAGATGTTTTTAGATGTTTACATGATTAGTTTTAAAGTGTAGCTACGTATTTTATTTTCTACTTTTATATTTTGTCCTTTCTTTAGCCTCTCCCTTTCTCCGTTACAATGTATTTTTATGTTATGAGTAAACAGTTCTTTCGAACATTTTACTTCTTCTTATTTTTTAATAAACGTGATTGTTACCTAAGTTTTTCAAAATGAAATAAATTTTTTATTTCAAAAATTATATAAGGCATTAAAAAAAAATAGCCTCGACTGTTCATTATATCTCTGGGTAAATAAATACACACACACACACACACACACACACAGCGAGAGATCCATTGGAAGTCTGCTTTAAAACCCTAATCAGCAAATCGTATTTATGCCTAAACAATTAAATTACAGTTTTGTCTGACAAGTTCCCAATTCCAGCCTTGGAAAAAGTTTGTAATACGTCTTACCATAACAACAAAACTGTGATTCAGCACACAGGCACACCGTGTGTTCAGATGGGTCCCTGCCGTCCGATGTGCGTGGGTGCCATATTGCACGTCAGCTGGACACGTTGTACCCTCCACCTTGGCTCCGAACATCTGTGCGCTGTTGCAGAACTTTTCCATATTCACTGTAGTTTGGGTGGCAGGTTTGCGTGCACAAGTTTTATAAGGCTGGTTATCTCCAGGCCCATGTGTTACAGGGAGAGTTGGAACAACAACTTGGATTTGGCGTGCGTTTGAGAAAGTGGAGTAGGGCAGCCCAGGACGGAAATGTCTGTGGCTGGAACTGAGGTGGGTAACAGTTTATCACAGGGCGCTGCTCCTGTGTGAGGCACGCCCCACTAGGGACCAGGATAAAGGTGGAGAAGGCATCCTGTCGAAGCCCTCCTGGCTTACAGGGGTTGGCGGAGTTTAAAGCACAGCCCATCGTGCCAGCAGGGCGGCTGACGTCCTGATAATCCTCCTAATTGGGGCGGCCGCCCGTGGTGTGTTTTGAAGTTGGAAGCTCTGAGGACAGCAGTCTTGTTCTTTTTTTGGAAGGGATGCCCTTGTCTTAAATAGCAATTTTTGCCTGCAGCTAAAAAGAATGATTACAAAGATCTTTCGATTTGGCCACTGAGTAACCCCTTAGGAGAGTTAGTTGCAGGGAATTAATTTTTGACTGTTTC
Organism: Piliocolobus tephrosceles; assembly: GCF_002776525.5. Lineage (NCBI taxonomy): Eukaryota > Metazoa > Chordata > Mammalia > Primates > Cercopithecidae > Piliocolobus > Piliocolobus tephrosceles. Next base: position 3,363,183 of record NC_045451.1, read on the forward strand.
TTTAAAGTTTGAGAAACTTTGCTAGTCAACCATGGACATCAGGAGGGGATCACTTAATGGACCCCTGGGCAGAGGCAGCTTTGCTCATGTTTCCTTAAGATAATGGCGGTTTGGGATTAACTTGGTTACTGTTGCAGCACTTTTTCCATTTGTACATTTATGTATCTTTCCCTTCAAAATGTTCTTAAGTCCTCTAAAAACACATCCTGTGCAGTTCTCACAGGGATTTATAGCAGGGCTTATTTTTGAAAGATGGGACAGGCGGAGAAGTAGTGAGCAGGAGATCGGAGAGAAAGAAGAGCTTGCTTTGTTGATCACTGGGCATCGTTGAGGGCATCGTTGATGCTCTTCCTTGAACGTCTGCCTGTAAATTGCAGGGCTCTGCAAGTTTTGGGGAAAGCTTGTAAGTGAGATGAAGGAAATGGAGACTGCATTCTCTAGTCACCGGGTGCCTGAGGGCCAGCGTTCAGGCTCTAGCTAGGGTTGGGGTGCTGGGGACTCAAGGCTGTGCAAGGATGGGATGGGTCCGGTGCTGGCACAAGGCCCTTTCAGATGTACAAGGGCCACGCTGCTTGATACTGTGCCATCTTCTGCTCAGCCATGGTCATGGCCCAGGATGCTGGGGTTGTGCTGCTGAGCTGGGCTAGAGGGGGCTGTGTTTGGGGGCTCTGGTGATCCACGAGCGAGAGTGTATTTCCCCAGCACTCCTGGAGGGCACCAGCAGGGCACGAAGCTGCCTGGGATGAGAAGAGGAGCCTCAGGGCCAGGCGTGTGTTTGCCTGGATGCCCCTGCGGTCTGGATGTTGTGGGCTCTGAGGTGGTCACTGGATTTTACAGAAGGAGGCATTTGCAAGGGACTTCGGTGACACGTGACTGTTGCTTCTTGTTTCTCTGTGCCTGACATAGGAGGGGACGAGTTGAGGGTGTGAAGGACATGCCTAGAAAGGCATGTGGCTGGTGACTGGGAGCATGAGGGCTGGGACCAGGGTTCCCAACTGCGCGTGTGCACTTTGTACTGAATACCCTGTGTTGGCCGTGACCCTGTGACCTGCATGCTGACGGGTGCACAGCTGCTGGCACACAGCTGTCTGGCACGGAGGCTGCTTCTCTGGGTGCAGACCCCAGGAGCTGCTGCTCTGAAAGAAGGCAGGAGCCGATAGCCATAGAGCACAGAGTTTTGGTGATTGGTGTGAGTCTTTGCACTGAACAAATCTCCTTTTTGCTTCATGCTGCATGATGAGGCCGCCCTGTTACGGCCCTGACCAGGCCTGGGCTCCTTGGCGAATCCTGTCTTCGTAGCTGGCTTCTGGCAGTTTAATTCTCTTGAACTAGAGAACTGTCTTGACATTTAACGTCCTTTATGGATAAATGTTGGAGGTCTAGGGGATTCTGTAAAATTATTTCAGAGCCACCAATTTCCAGGATTTTAGTTGTTTTTTTTTTTTCCTCCCTGTAAACGTATTTTCTATGATTGTTCACACTCGTAAGGTTTTTATACCACATCCAGTCACTAAGTTAGATATAAATAGTGTGCTTCATTCATACTTTGAATATCAGATTCAGCATTTTTGTGGGGGAGTGAACTGGGGCCTGGGGAAGGATAAGGCTTCCTGTGGATCACTTGCCTTGTAAAATCATCATAAATCATTACACAGCCATCCACAATGTGTGCCAAGACCAAAATCATTTAAATTAGCTTGGAGTAAAAGGTCATTAAGAAATCTTCCTGGTAAGCTTATTTATTTCTCCAGTTTTGGGGGGAAATATTAATTTTTTTCTTTTTTTTTTTTTTGATTTTGAGATGGAGTCTTGCTCTGCCACCTAGGCTGGAGTACAGTGGCGTGACCTCAGCTCACTGCAACCTCCGCTTCCTGGGTTTAAGTGACCCTCCTGCCTCAGCCTCCCGAGTAGTGGGACTACAGGTGTGCACCACCATGCCTGGCTAATTTTTGTTTTTTATTGGAGCAAGTGGGTTTTGGCTCCTCTGGGTGGGCCTCTCTCTCGTGCCCGCTCTGTTGCTTGGCTGTGCTGGGTGCGTCCCTGGAGGAAGGAGCAGAACCTCTGTGTTGCTGCTTTTCATTTGCTGCTGAGGCTGCGCGTGTTTCCTTAGGTGCCTCCAAAGCTTGTCAGCAGGGGACTTTCTGGAAAGGCATTGTGAAGCCTGTAATTCTTGATAAGGTTTCTACCTGGCACTGTATTTGCCCGCGAAGAGGGTAAAGCATGCGGTCTTTTCAGGAGCCTGCTGTCTTGCTGTTGTCTAGGCCCTCGGGAGTTGAAGTATTAATACAAAATGGTCAGAATCCCAGACCCCCGTGGGGGAGGTTGGGGACACGGGACACGCTTGACACCCGACACTGATTTTTTAGCTCACGCCCCTTCACCCCCTCAGGTCTGTTATCAGTGTTCTTTTCTGTGTCCCATCTGCTTCTGTGAAAACCTTCCAGGCTGCAAAACTCAGAGCAAACGGGGACCTGCCACCCTTGCGTGGAAGCTGTGTGTGGATGTGTTGTGTGCTTCCTAGCCAGAAATTCAGAGCTGCTTTGGGTTATATAGATGTTTAAGTCGGAGTTCTTAGTGTGTGTGAGATTGTAGGTTTATAAAAACACGCTTCCTTCCTGTGTGAAATCACTTGGGTTTTCAGAACATCGCCCATCAGGGTGCCTTACTGTGCAGGTCTGGAGCCGGCCCCGGAAGGGAGACCCTCTCTGGGCCCTTGGAAGCAGGAAATGGATTTGTTGTGTGCAGAGATGAGCAGATGAGCAGAGCCTGTCCCCGGGGAGCTGTCTGTGCAGCCCCTCCCTCTCCAACACACTCAGGCACTGACCTGAGAGACTCGGCATCTCACATCCTTTCTAACGGGCTCATCATTCTGCTTCTTTACCTTACCCTGTGTGAGGTGGGAATCCTGATTTACTGAAGAGTTGCTTTTCTCCTGGCACCATTGAGGCCTCTTTGGTTGGATACAAGCATTTTGATTCATGCCTCCCCCGTCCTTGGTGGGGGCCTGTTCTGTGCTGGACACAGGTACACTCTGGAAGGCTGCCCTTTGCCTGTGTGCCTGGAGGGAGTGGGCCTCTGCCCTCCTCACCCTCTGGTGGCTGGGCTGGGCATGCAGGTGGCGGTGGGCATGCAGGGTGGTTGATGCTCACTGTTTTCAGGCTTGGGCACAATCTCTGGGAGCAGACCCACCCTCACTAGGGGGACGCTGTGAGAATTTGACCTGTGGCATAGTGGGGGGCAGAGATGAGAGGCCGCATGGTCTCTTGAGGTTGGGGATGGGGCTCTTTAGCCCATCTGGGGATCAGCACTCAGTCCTGTGCCAAAGCCTGGGGTTCGTTTTTGGGGAGAGTGGGCAGGGGACCAGGGGAGAAAGCACGAAGCCCGGAAGGAAAGGCGATGATGAGCCAGGCCAGAGAAACGGGCTTTGTCTAAGGGGCGGCAGGCACCTTGGCCAGCAGGGTAACCAATCTCGTGGTCAAGCGCACACAGAGGTAGAGTCAGGCAGGACGGCTTCAGTCGCAGGGTCCTGGAGGTGGCACTTTGGGAGCTCAGGGCATCCTTTCCACACTGTTGTTTCTCCTTTATGAAGTCATCTGTGCTCTGAGCAAAAGACTCGTTTCTTTAACGTCTACACACAATTATATACAGGCACACACTGCATAGGGATGTGCCAGTGTTGGAGCACATATACCACAGTGGCGCCACTGCAGTACAGTGCTGTAATTTGCCATTGTGTTACACTTACCTACAGCCTTCAGGAGAGTAGCGTGCTGTGTGGGTTTGTAGCCTAGGAACAATGGGCTTCACCGTATAGCCTAGGTGTGTTGTGGGCTGTGCCATCTGGGGGTGTATGTGTGTCCACTGTAGTATGTCTGCACAGGGACGAAATCGCCTAACAATGCATTTCTCAGCTCGTATCCCATTGGCTAAGTGGCACGTGACTGTGTTTGTGAAGTGCCATCAACTGTTGTCACCACCTGTGCAGCTCACCTTCCATCAGCCCAGGAACTGGGCTTTTCCCAAACCTTGCTTCTCTCTGTCCCTAATTTCCACATGGTCTTGCTGAGTAGCTTGTATTCCTCACACTCCTACACACTCTGGTACTACAGTCTTTCCTTAAAGATTCGATGCCTTGTTGGGAATAGGTATTCTTTTGGTGCACAATCATTAACAATTATGTTAATGATTTCACACAATTCATTATTGATAATTAACCGAGGCTGATTTTTAATAAGGCAAGCGGCTACTCTTGCCTCTGTTTGAAGTGGTGTTGGTGCCCCCTTTCTTAGTGTGGGTTGGATAGGTATGTTTTGGGGAGCATATGGGGGTTCCCGCAGCCATGCCGGTGCCCTCTTCGCCAGGAGCTTTGCTGATGATGTTCCGTCTCTGTTTTAGGTGCTGGCTGCCAGCTGCTGCGCCCCCGATGTAGAAGGTGCACCTCCTGGGAGCTGGCCCGTCTTTTGGCTCTTCTGACCATGGAGAGATAGGACGGTCCCTGCAGCCCCGCGCGAGAGAAAGCTGTGCCGCCACCACCGGCCGCGCCCGTCCTTCGGATGGATCGCAACAGAGAGGCCGAGATGGAGCTGAGGCGAGGCCCCAGCCCCACCAGGGCCGGCCGGGGCCACGAGGTGGATGGGGACAAGGCTACCTGCCACACTTGCTGCATCTGCGGCAAGAGCTTCCCCTTCCAGAGCTCGCTTTCGCAGCACATGCGCAAGCACACGGGCGAGAAGCCCTACAAGTGTCCCTACTGCGACCACCGGGCTTCCCAGAAGGGCAACCTAAAGATTCACATCCGGAGCCACCGCACGGGGACTCTGATTCAGGGACACGAGCCAGAGGCGGGTGAGGCGCCGCTGGGCGAGATGCGCGCCTCCGAGGGCCTGGACGCCTGCGCCAGCCCCACCAAGAGTGCCTCGGCCTGCAACCGGCTGCTGAACGGGGCCTCCCAGGCCGACGGCGCCAGGGTTCTGAATGGGGCCTCGCAGGCCGACAGCGGCAGGGTCCTGCTGCGGAGCAGCAAGAAGGGGGCGGAGGGGTCCGCATGCGCCCCGGGGGAGGCGAAGGCCGCAGCCCAGTGCTCCTTCTGCAAGAGCCAGTTCGAGCGTAAGAAGGACCTGGAGCTGCACGTGCACCAAGCGCACAAGCCGTTCAAGTGCAGGCTGTGCAGCTACGTGACGCTGCGGGAGGAGTCGCTGCTGAGCCACATCGAGAGGGACCACATCACCGCGCAGGGGCCCGGCGGCGGCGAGGCCTGCGTGGAGAACGGCAAGCCCGAGCTGAGCCCCGGGGAGTTCCCGTGCGAGGTGTGCGGCCAGGCCTTCAGCCAGACCTGGTTCCTGAAGGCGCACATGAAGAAGCACCGGGGCTCCTTCGACCACGGCTGCCACATCTGCGGCCGTAGGTTCAAGGAGCCCTGGTTCCTCAAGAACCACATGAAGGCGCACGGCCCCAAGACGGGCAGCAAGAACAGGCCCAAGAGTGAGCTGGACCCCATCGCCACCATCAACAACGTGGTCCAGGAGGAGGTGATTGTCGCCGGCCTGAGCCTCTACGAGGTCTGCGCCAAGTGCGGGAACCTGTTTACAAACCTGGACAGCTTGAACGCCCACAACGCCATCCACCGCAGGGTCGAGGCCAGCCGCACGCGCGCCCCGGCCGAGGAAGGGGCGGAGGGGCCCCCGGACACCAAGCAGTTCTTCCTCCAGTGCCTGAACCTGAGGCCGTCTGCGGCCGGCGACGCGTGCCCCGGCGCACAGGCCGGACGGCGGGTGGCCGAGCTGGACCCGGTCAACAGCTACCAGGCGTGGCAGCTGGCCACGCGGGGCAAGGTGGCGGAGCCGGCCGAGTACCTCAAGTATGGGGCGTGGGACGAGGCGCTGGCCGGGGACGTGGCCTTCGACAAGGACAGGCGCGAGTACGTCCTGGTGAGCCAGGAGAAGCGCAAGCGCGAGCAGGATGCACCGGCCGCGCAGGGGCCCCCGCGTAAGCGCGCGACTGGGCCCGGGGACCCAGCGCCCGCTGGCCACCTCGATCCCCGCTCGGCCGCGCGCCCCAACCGCAGGGCCGCAGCCACCACCGGCCAGGGCAAGTCCTCCGAGTGCTTCGAGTGCGGCAAGATCTTCCGCACCTATCATCAGATGGTGCTGCACTCGCGCGTGCATCGCCGCGCGCGCCGCGACAGGGACGGTGACGGGGACCGGGCGGCGCGGCCCCGCTGCGGATCACTCAGTGAGGGTGACTCGGCTTCCCAGCCCAGCAGCCCCGGCTCCGCCTGTGCCGCTGCCGAGTCCCCAGGCTCTGGCCTGGCGGACGAGGCTGCCGAAGACAGCGGTGAGGAGGGCGCCCCCGAACCTGTACCAGGTGAGCAAGTGTACCCAGGTGGCCCGGGTCCTGGGATCCCAGGCTCAGGGGGTTGCTGCTCCTAGGTAAACGTGTAGTCAGGTAGCCTCGCTCATTAGCCCCATACCCAGCTAGACCTATGCTCAGGTGACCCTGGGCCTCAGGACTCCACGCCCAGGCAGCCTTGTGCCCTTGCCCAGGGTCCCTGTGCCCAGGTAACTCCACACCCAGGAATCTGTCCCTAGTATGGACCTGGAGCTCGCACTGCTGAGTGCAGATACAGACACCCATCAGCTCCCCTTGCAGCCCCTTTCAGTGTTTGCATACACACACTTTTGACCTCTAGGGTTGATGGTCTCACCTGAGCATCTGTAATCTTAATTTCTGAGCAAAGACCACCATCATGGATCCGTTCTGAGACAAATTCCCTCCCCTTCCTTTTCTGCCTCAGACCCAGTTCTCACCATACGATGCGCACACACAAACACACACACACACAATTTCCTCCACTCTAGCTGGGTAGAAGACTGTCTTCAAATTGGTGTGCAGTTATAATTAATCTCCTTGGATTCAAGTAACCCTGTGGGTTTAGAGACAGTTAATTGGAACAGATTACTTTCCACATAGCAGCCATGTAAATATTTAAAGATGCTTGGCTAACTTTGTTTTCATAATTCTCCTACTTTCTATAAATTTTAAACATTTTGATATTTTCTTTATTATTTTTTGCTTTGCATAATTGTTTTAAGTGGAAAGTGATGTTTCAGTGATAGAACTTGCATGTTTCTCCACAAAGTCAAAGATGGTTTTCCCTTCTCTGCAATGCTGTTCCTGACTGTTGCTTTTTACCTGGACTTTCAAGAGTATTAGAAATCAAAGCCCAGGGGCAGGGCTCCTTATATTCTGTGGTGAAGAAGATGACTGCTATGCTGTATTATTTCACAACAAAACAGAAGACAGTGTCATTTTTCCTTGTTAGAGATTTGGCCAAACCTGGACAGTTTATTACAGTCTTATACAGTGTGTTATATGAGGGTCTGTTACACTGAAATGCATATTGAGTCAACAAAGATGTAGAAGGCAAGTCTTTTCTCCTGTAGCAAAACCTGTGCTGAATCCATGCCCAGGTTGTGAGTGTCTACATAGGTAAATGAGTCTTCAGTAATGCAGATTTTAACTTGTCATTTCTTAGTCATTGGTCCCCGTGGGAGAAACAGGAGAACATGGCCTTCTCTGAAAATGCAGTGACCATTCAGTGAACATGTTTGGATTCTTTGAATAATTTGTCATGTGAAACCGGGTTGACCCCCTCATGTTCTTGGTGTTCTTTTTTTTATTTTTATAAATATAGATTTTACTGGTTATGTTCCGGCACTTTTTGGAGCACATGCTGGATAAAATATTGGGCTAGGACTATGGGTTTGTTTGTTTTTTTTTTTCCACTTTGAAGAGAAATACTATTTGGAAAAGCTCTTGGGCCTCACTCACCCCATTGATTATGATGGTGGTCACATGATTCATAATAAGCTAATCCAGTAGTGGTTTTAGAAATAAAGAAGTTGGAAAGATCAAATTATTTCCATCATAAATTGGAAGATACTTTTTTCTTTTCGGGCTCATTAAATTTTAAGAAACTGATTTTTTTTTTTTGAGATGGAGTCTCGCTCTGTCGCCCAGGCTGGAGTGCAGTGGCTGGATCTCGGCTCACTGCAAACTCCACCTCCCGGGTTCACGCCATTCTGCTGCCTCAGCCTCCCAAATAGCTGGGACTACAGGCGCCCGCCACCTTGCCCAGCTAATTTTTTGTATTTTTTAGTAAAGACAGGGTTTCACCGTGTTAGTCAGGATGATCTCAATCTCCTGACCTTGTGATCCACCCGCCTCGGCCTCCCAAAGTGCTAGGATTACAGGTGTGAGCCACCGTGCCTGGCCCTAGAGCCTGCTGTTTATGCCTTAAAGACATTATGTATATTTTTCTCTATATGTAACTTTTTGAGAAAGTTAATGTAAATCTCAGCTGATTCTGTAACAAGACATATATCATAGTTGAATGTAACGAACAGTTGATGATAGAATAAATAGGATATTTCAGCTTATTGAGAGAGGACAGAAATTTGTGGTGCGACAGAGGCATAAAACATGCAAGAGCCTTGTTAGGTGTATGTGGGTCACTTTCCGTAATCTCAAAGGACAGTATCTTTCTACCTAAAAACACCAATTTTTCACTCATAACAGCCCCTTTAATAGTCTAGTGTAGCAACACATTCCTAATTCGTGGATATTCTTTAAGGAGAGAGACCATGTTCCATCGATTTAAGTACTCTCAAAACACTGCGATTTGCGGGATTTGGCCCAGGTCTTTCACAGGGCTGGCCTGGAAAAGAAACTGGGTGTTCTGAATCTTAACGTTTAAATCTGCAGCATTCCTTTCTTTTTCTGAAAAACTACACGCAACTTTGAAAAATGCTTGCCTTTCCTGTTACTAAAAAGATTAGTTAGTTCTTTGAGCATTAGGTTATTTTAAATTCTCAGAACTCTGATGGGATGACTGGTTAACACTGTTAGATAGAGCAGCTATGTAGAAATTGAGGAACGAAAGATAACGGTAGTTCTCATAAGCAGCGGCCAGCCTGCCTGTGGGAGCAGAGTTGAAATTAGAATTTAGATCTATGCGACCGTTCCGGTAAAACCCAGTTGTGCTATAATTTTACCCGAACATTTTCTTTGACGTCTAGGAATTGATTTGAATGCTATTTCTGGATCTGGAAATAATTTGCATTATTAGATTAACTGAAAGAAACTCCTCTCCTTTTTTTATGGAACATGTTTCCTCAGTTGAATGTTGCCATCTATTCCTCTGGAAAGTTCTGATATTCACGTTACTTTTATCCCCATATAAGACTTGGTCGCAGCAGCTCTCATTATTGACTTAAAATAGTAGAAGTGCAAAATTATGAAAAAAGTCAGTCATTGGGAATATGTTACTAGATTTAAATCTTCCACTGAGAAAGGGACATGACATGAACAGAAAGTCCACTTTTGGACTTCACAAAAAATTAATATTTTTAGTAGGAAAGAGGGGTGAAAGGGCATCTAATTGGAGTTTATAAAAATCAACATTTCCCACATTCCCAAACACAAGGAAGCTCGGGGAGCTTAGAAACCATCACTAAGGAAAAACGAATATTGCTTTGCAAGGAGACATATAAACCTTCAGTGTATGGGCCAAAATAGAATTCTGCTCAGAAAGCATTTAGGCGATTCAGGAGTAACAGAAGCACGCAGAGAGTCTGTACATCTCTGGAAGACTTGCTCTCAGAGTTCATGCCATCCTGAGAAGTGCCTGGACTGGGCTGCCTGGTGCCCAGGCCACGGCAGATACTCTAAGGTACTCGCAATACACAGTCCACCGTTTAGCTGCATACCATTCAAGACTAATTTTACTACTCCAGTTTTTCACCATTTCTTGTTATGCTAATAATCTGTCATGTAAAATCCATATTCCATCCTGTTGAACCCACCCTCACTTTTTAGATGCTCACTGCGACTCAATAGATGGGACACTCTCAAGTTTTAGATGACGTTGCGGGAAGTTAAAAGTACAGTTGGTCTTCTGTATCTGTGGATTCCGCATCTTTGGATTCAACCAACCACAGCCTGAAAATATTAAAAAAAAATAGATGGTTGTTTCTGTGCTGAACATATACAGGCCTTTTTTTTGTTATTATTCCCTAAACAACACAGCAGAATTTATAGAACGTTTACATTACATTATTATAAGTAATCTAGAGATGATTTACAGTGTACGGGAGATGCACGTAGGTTACACGCAGGTATTTACACCAGGGACTTGAGCATCCTGGATTTCGGTATCGGGGGAAGGCCTGGAATTGGGGGAAGTCCCGCAAGGGACCATTGTGTTCAAATATTTTTGATCAACATAATGGCAAATTATATGACCCAACTTAGAGAATAAAAAGAGTGCTTGGAATAATTGCCTTGGTATTATATGCAATTTGAAGAATTAAGGAAAGAGTCTTTAAAGGAAAAAAAAATGGTCAAGGGAAGAAAAGGTAATTAAAGGAGGAAACGGACCTACCTTCAGGGCGTCTCCTGTTTCCCATCCCCTGGCTGGCTGCTCACTGCAGCCCTGCAGCCCAATAGCCCTGTCCTTAGAGCCCATCTTATTTCCACGGTCACCAACCACACTCAGGCTTTTGCCGTAAGGTGTTTGCCGAGCTGGTGCTTGGAGGCTGGCTGGCTGTCCGTGCTGGTGCGCTGGCTGTGAGGAAGGCCAGGCTGTAGTTGTGCGGCTGCGCAGATTCCACAACTGTCCGTCCTTCTTTCTAATAGAACACAGACAGCAATTAGAATAGCTTAGGGAGGGTGAGGGACTCTGTGTGTGTGTGTGTGTGTGTGTGTGTGTGTGTGTTTTAGACAGGTCTCGCTCTGTCACCCAGGCTGGAGTGCAGTGGTACAATCTTAGCTCCCTGCAACCTCCACCTCCCGGGCTTATGCCATTCTTTCACCTCAGCCTCCAGAGCAGCTAGGACTACAGGCGGTCACCACCACACTTGAATAATTTTCGTATTTTTTTGGTAGACATGGGGTTTTGCCATGTTGTCCAGGGTCATCTTGAACTCCTGGGCTCAAGCAGTCCACCCACCTCAGCCTCCAGGAGTGCTGGGATTCCAGGCGTGAGCCATTGCACCTGGCCTGGAAGATGTGTTCACCCGTTGAAATAGGATTGAGGGTGAATCTGGCCAGCAGAAGGGAGAATGGAATGAGGGGGTGAGCTGGGAGGCGTGTTGGCCTGTGTAGCCAAGCCTGCTAGGCGTGGACAGCCTTTATATGGTACTTCTTCTAGGCGTTTCTTCAAGGCAGAGCAGGAGGAGCTCTCACGGTGCCTTCGCACATTGACTTGGCAGCCGAATCCGCTCGCAATGCTGAGTCTCTCGGGGACTCAGCGGTGTCCTGGCTTGGACGCACGGCGGGCAAGGCTCCGTCTGAAGCCTGGTGGTGTCCTGGCTTGGACGCACCATGGGCAAGGCTCCCTCTGAAGCCGAGTCATGGGTTGGGAGGAGCGCTTGTCCTCACACAGTGCTTCATCGTGGGTCCCATGGGAGGCTCAAAACGATTCAAAGAAAGAGGTTGTGGACCAAGGAGGAGGGAAAACGAGTGAAGTGCATTCATCCTGGGGAAGTTCGAAGTGTAGGCAGGAAACAGCATTCAGTTTAGCTGGGGGAAGGAAGGCACACATGGCTGGGAACAATTTCATGGCAGACACCACTCCATGGCCTGGAGCTGTGGGATGCACTCATTCTGTGGGGGTCTCGGTGGCATTGGGGCCCTCTATTAAACGGGAGCATGCAGAATGGGTAAAGGTAAAAGCCACCAGGCCAGCTCCGCTTAGTATCCTGACAGGTTCAGTTGGCCGGACTCGGCCCAGTTCCTTCATTGCGCCGCAGCCCCGGGCTCCTCTTGCGTCATATCTAATAAATGTTCACACATAGACTGCTCTGCTGCTCCTGAAGTGCAGGGGTGCCAGGCCGTCCCGAAGTCAGGTGCCCCCAAAAAGTGAGCGCTGCTGTCTGCCATGTGGCCCGTGCCAGGCCCCACAGGGCTCCCTGGGGTGTTTCCTCTAACCAGGTGAGCCAGAGAACAAAACCAGAGTGGAATCTGCTGAGACAGAAACTCAGAAGAACAGAGACCAAGGTCAGACCAAGGCTGATCGCAGGCTTCGGAAGAGCTGGCACAGTGTGCCCCGCAGAGGGCCCTCAAGGGCTCTACCTGGAGCGAAGGCACCCTCCATGGCTTTACCCTGTACTGAGTTCTGAGGAGTTTATTCGTTGGAAGTAAAGTGTGAGTTGGAAAACCCTGATAATAAATTCTTGTTTCGTATAAAAATGCAGCAGTGTTCTTCCAGAGAAATATTCAGATGCAGTTGACAGTCACATGTGGAATGCCTTGTGATGTGGTCAGCATCTTAGCAACCGGAGCCCACTCTGAATCCGCGCTCCGGCACGTGTGGACACGACGCTGATTGTTCGTACGGCCCCGGGTGTCCTTGCGTGCTTTCCGAGTTACCAGAGGAAGATTAAATTATGAGGAGAGTAGCATCTCCTAAATACGTTTTATTGTATTCTGATTCTTTCAGCGTGGATCCTCTATGCATGGCATGCATGCTGATATTTGCTTGAACAGAGTGCTACGTTTTGTGACCTTCCAGAATGAATTTATTAGGCTGTGAAAGGCGTTAAGACTCTAGAGATTATACTCTGGGGTTTTCTTCACGCCACTGAGAAACACATGTGGGATGTACGCACTTGGTACCGTGAAACAAACATCAGGCAGACATTTTGGTTTGCTGGGAAAATTCAAACACTTGACGTATTTTCTCTTTTCTTTCTTGACTCAAGATAGAATCAGAATTTTTGAGGTGGGAGGGAACTAAGAGGTATCCATTCTGTCCTCCCGTTTTATCAGTGAGGAAACCGGGGTTCAGGGCAGGCTTTCGCCCTATGCAGAATGATGTATGCACCGCTGAAAGACGGCACGTCATTGGTGGAGGGCACATGAGCTTGGACTCAGACACGTGGACTTCAGTTATCCTTTAGTCACCAAGTCACAGCGTGGTATTATAAGTTCTTCAGCCCCTGGGAATCTGCAGTGTCCTGCCTTGCAGTGGCGGGGCGGGGGCTGTGATTCCCGCCGAAGCTGCTATCCTCACTGCGTTTCCTGTCTGTGCCTGGTGCACTATGGGTATCCTACGCACACACTCTTCCTGTTAGCGTCCAGCTTCCAGCCTGGGAAAGGGTCCCCTTCCTGATGTGTCCACGAAGGGCAGGAATGCGTAGTCCCAGGATGGCTCAGATTCTGCATCTGCACCTGTACCCATGTTGTACGCAGGCCAGGATGCCCCATAGCTACGGCCATGGTACCCTGTGCAGAAGTCCTGTGGGGTGTGCCGAGTTTCCTTCCTGCCACGTAGGAAGTTACTTAGGATAGACATTCAGTGCATGTTCACTGGAAGAGAAGTTCGTAATATTCTCGGACTCCAGTGCCAATGGATGTGTTTACAGATTCTTACCGGATGGAACAGATTTCAGCCTTTTCTTTCTTTGCCTATTATGCTAAACTTCTTTACTTCAATTCTCCTTTCCCTGCTAGATTTAACATTTTCCAGTCTGCAGGAGGGGTGGTGCTGGATACGACTTTCAGCCCTGAACCTGTTGGGTGAATGTCATTGTTGCCGTGTCGTGAAAAAGTGGCGCTCGGTCCTCCCAGGTGTGACTTGAACTTGTGACTCTGGCTTAAAATGGAAGGGCTCCTCTTTGTAGATTTCATCTATCAACAGTGAACAGAAACACCTGAATTTGGTTTTTGCACCCCGTTCCCATGAGATAGGGCATCTCACGGACCAGGCAGGATCACTCCTGGGAAAGAGGGAGGTCTGATTCTACTCTGAGCCATCAGTTCCTGACTAGCTGGAAGAACAGACAGCAGCAGCTAGAGCAGCAGGTGCTGGGCTGGGTTAGGTGTTGCTGAGGGGTCTGTGCACCTGTGAGCAAAGGTGCTGGTGGTCACGGTAGGGTTTCCCGGCCAGGAGAGGAGTGATGCCATGGAGCCGTGTGCATCCCTGTGGAGCTGGGGACGCGGCACCCTGCACGTGTCGTGTCACCCTGAGAGGGTGCCTTGCTGCTGAGCTGTCCGGGAGATTCCAGTCATTCTGACTGATGATTCTGCACCCTCCTGTGTTGGTTGTGTTGTCACCCTCCTGTATCTGTGATGTGCTGCTTCTAAGCCCATCCCTTCTCAGTACTTCACTAGGCGTTTGCTTAAAGCACAGATACCCACCCTTCTGCTCAGCCCTTGGATGTTCCTCCTTGCGAGCCGAGGAGGCTCCCAGCTCCATATGCATTTCAGTTCTGGCACCTGCCCATCTTATCCCGTCTCCACCTTGCTGTGCCTCGAACACTGTGCCCAGACTCAAGGCTACCATGTCTCCTCCACAAGACCTGAGCATCCAGCCGCGACGCAGCACCCAGGGTAGAATGCAAACCTGGGCCTCAGGCTGGCCCCATTCCTCCCCGTTGCGCCCGTCTCCAGCCTGGACATGTTCCTTTCAGGCCGAATGAACCTCTGCGTCCCCAGCATCCGCCTTGGGTCAGGCGTCCTGGAATTGCCATCTTACTGAAGGCAGGGGCCGGACCTTCTTTTTCTAGAGGGCCCAGCAGGACTCACGCTGAGAACAGTGGCTGGAGCTGCACCCTGATGGATCCTGTTCTTCAGAGTTGACAGCGAACTACGTGGAGAAATGTATTCAGGAGTGGGTAGTTTTGCACAGGAGTGCTCAGCGCTCAGTAGTCCTTTTTACCGGATGTCTAGACTCTAGAGATCTTCCTGTCTGATCACAGAAACAGGATGACCAGCAGTCGCAGCAGAGGCTGGCCTTACAGTTAGTATTTAATGGGAGTGTCTCGGGAGCCTACAGAGTCTTCAGTGGAGGATGCTGCATTTGTGGATTTCAGTGCTGTTGCCACTCAGGACGTGCGGCCGGGTGTCGCTTCTGGTGTTGTCAGACTTAATGGAGTGAGGATTCGGGGAGTCCCCTTCTTCCCTTTTTCTGACCCTACACGCCTCGTGTTGGAGCTGTGGCTCCGAGTCGCTGTGTCCAGGGCCTTTGTTTCTGAATCGTTGTTACTGTGGACCAGGAGCAGAAGCTGGCTGAGCCCGTTCCCAGTAGAGAGTGATGCTAACATCGTGTGACCCTGGGCATGGAGTCCTGCTTAGGCCCCAGACTGTCACGGCAGGCTTCCTAGAGAGGTTGTTCAAGCCATTGGATGGCTTCCCACCTCAGTACAGAGGGCCGTGGGCCTGGTGGCCTTTGGAGGCCAGAGGCTGTGGGAAGATCCATGAATTTCATTGGTGCTGAGGCCCGGAGAGTGGGGCTGTAGGCTCCGGAACCCCGTCTGGGGCTGCTCTCCACTGAGCTCCAGCACACAGGGCTCAGGTGACACAGGAGAGTGAGCTGTCAAGGACACAGTTGAATGCATGTTCTCTATTTCAGCTAAGGTGAGGTGACGGGCCTGGTGAGCAGGTAGTGACCGTGCTGGCCGTTTGCACAGTCTTGGCACTGAAGGCAGAGGCCTGTGGGGTGAGAAGGTAGCAGTGGTGCTGGTGCTTTGCACAGTGTGGGCACTAAAGGCAGAGACCTATGGGGAGAGCAGGTAGTGACAGTACTGAGGCTTTGCACAGCTTCTTCACTCAAGGCGCAGGCCTATAGGGTGAGCATGTGTCCATGGTGCTGGTGCTTTCCATGCTGTTGGCGCCAAAGGCAGAGGTCTGCGGAGGAGGGCAGGTGCTGGAGGACTGGCCATCCCACTGCTTGAGAAGTGCTGCGGGCGCCACATTTTGAGGACCTCTACATAGAGCCCAAAGCCTGTCCTTTCCTTAAGGAATCCTTCCTTGTTCAACTGGTGACATCTGCAGAAACCATCTCCAAAGCTTCTCATCCATGGGAACTTTGCCATTGGCCCTGGCATTGGTGGCTGCTTAGAATAGCAGACCCCGTCCTGTTCCTGCCAGGGCCGTGGTGGGCGGCGCCGCCTGAGCGCACTTGGAGGCATAATGCACGGGGCACTGCATTGCATGTGAGTCCATTCTTGTGTTTCTGTAAAGGAATACCTGAGACTGGGCAATGTATAAAGAAAAGAGGTTTATTTTGGCCCACGGTTCTGCAGACTGTATAGGGAGCATGGTGCCGGCATCTGCTTCCCGTGAAGCCTTAGAAAGCTTAGGATCATGGTGGAAGGTCAAGGGGAGCCCATGTATCACATGGCAAGAGTGGGAGCAAGAGAGAGAAGGGAAGGCGCCACACACTCTGAAACCACCAGATCTCGCGTGAACTCACAATGAGAACTCACTCATTATTGTAATGGCAGCACCAAGCCATTCTTGAGGGACCCGCGCCCATGACCCAGACCTATCAGGCCCCACCTCCAACACAGGGAATCAGTCTCAACATGAGGTTTGGAGGTGGCGGATGTCCAAGCCATAGCACGCTGGTGCAGGACGTTCCAGAGCAACCCCTCTCTCTGCTTTCAGGATTGACTTCCTTGTATGACAGGCTCAGTCAGCTCTTAAAGGAAACTGTGGCTTGCAGTTTGATTTGCATCATTCTTAGTCTGCATTTTCATCATGGGCACACTGAATTATTTCATAAGTTTAGACTTTCTTTTAAATGCTTGAAGCATTTAAGTTTTATTTGATAAGTGTTTTTTTGTGTGTGTGTGTCCTCGTCTCTGGCACAAGTTTTTAATTTTTCATTTTTGTGTATGTGGTTTTTCTTTTTGTGGTTCTTAGATAATTTTCTGTGTGCTGGACCTAATCTGAGGCTAGTTTTTCATGAGGGATTTGTTGGCTATTGATAGGATCCAGTATTTGCATATATAATTTGCATAAGCCTTTGCATATTAAAATGGATTGCCATTTTAGGTCTGTATTTTACTGGAATTTTAAAAAGCTAGGGATATTTGTCTCTGGATTAAAGGTTAGAAAGTAAGACTCCAGTTACTGAGATTTTACCTGATTCTGTGTGCATGGTTCACATAGCGATATCCGTTTACAGGAGGCCTTGTTTCCTGCTCTCTTTACAAAGGAAGCCATTGATTTGAAAGAAGTATTTTCACAGATTAGTAAGACATTTGGGCGAACTGTTAGCTGCCAAATATGTTCCTGTATAGATGAGCCAAATCTGAGTGTTACTCATGTTCTTTCTCTTAACTCCAGAATAGTTACTTTCAGCACTATGAATAAACTCTCTTCCAAATTGAATACAATTACTGTTTTATTTAATAACCTACTTGGTTACTGAAATGTATCACTTAAAATGATAATTCCGCGGTGCCGTTTGTTGAGCTGGCCATCCTGTAGAAACTTACTTACGTGCCTGAATCTCATATCTGAAACTTGATGGAGAGTGGCAGCTGCCTTCAACGTCATGAAGTTAGGTTGTTGGTACATATGATAATCCCGTGATTGATTACAGTGTAGATGCTATTGGGATAGTTTGTTCATTGGACTGGACAATTAGAGAACATTTTTGATGCTGAAATGATGGTCAGGTTTCCAATCTGACTAGTTAAATCTTGTTTCCTTTGATTTAAAATGAATCTGTGTTGTCACTGGTTTTTCAAAATTGATTGCTACATGACTCATGAGAATATGATTTTTATAGATTATTTTGGCATTAGACTAGGATGTGATAGGAGTGGAATGGATTGACATTTTTCATTTTTAAGAAATACTGCTGGGTTCTACTTTTTCAAAAACAATGGAAGATGGTAGGTCCAGGACCATGAGGCTGAAATCAAGGCCTAAACCTTCGGAAGCCTCATGGACGGGTAGGGAAGCGTCGGTAAGAGCCTTGAAATGCAGTTAAAGGTGCCCCCAGAAGGTGACTCAGGAAGTGCCTGAAGTTCAGGTATGAAAAAAGCAGTTGGAAGGTACTGGCTTGGGAATTTTCAGAAGCTCTGAACAGAAGGTTCTGGACAGGTTGTGCGTCACACCAGCAAGACAGAGTCTGCGGTTTCTATGGCGATAGCCTGCACTCCACTTAGAAACAAATTCTTGATGTTGTTTTGAAACCTCAGGAACAAAAGGGCACCATGTTTGCTTTTGCAGAAGAGCCCGGTAGCCGCGCGGCGTTTGGCAGACATCGGATTCCTTGATACCTTTTCTTTCCGTAGCCACTGCTCGGCGCATCATTTTCCATTCTGGGTCAGAATTTCCTGCTTTTTCTTTCTCGAGTGGAAGATCTTCTTCTTGGAGTTGAAAGATCTCCTGATTTGGGGGATGCTGCTGCTGGTGGTTGTGGAAGTCTCCCGGGCAGTGTGCGGCTTTCCCTGGTCACAGGGTGTCCAGGGTCACCCACACCCTCCTTTGTGCATTGCTGGCCTTGGTTGTCGTCTTCCTTCACTGTGGGCACCTCTGTTCCTCCCCCTACTCCTCTTCCTACTAAAATGGGCAGAGTCAGGAGCCCGGGGGCATCTTAGCACCAAACACCTTGGTGAGCCCAGAGGCTGGGGAGCGTGGATTGCTGGATCTGGAGGCCCTGGCTCTAGGTCAGTCTCAGAGGATGCCTGAGCTTGTTGTCTTTTATCTGTCCCAAGGCCATGGACAGAATCCCAGTCCAGGAGCAGTCTCTGTGTGCCTGCATGTGCCATTGTTGCTCCCCACACACCTGTCTCCTCCTGGGACCCTCAGGCCCTTGGCTCTGGGTGCCATCTGCATCTGTCACTTCGCAGCTCTTTGTGATGCCCTGTGCTCGGGGAGTGGTGTCCAAACAAGACCTGAGACCCCAGATCCATCTTCTTGCCTCAGGACTCCTCATCCCCCTACCAGGTGCTGCTGGTCCCATCCCTGGGAGAGAGAGGGTGAGGCAAGGCCCGACTTCCCCGGGGTCAGCCTGCACCATGTGCTGACCTCCCTGTCCTGCGTGCTCACCTTCCTCCTGAGCGGCCTCCTGGCCTCTGCGTGGGCTTCAGGGCTAGCTCTGGCAGGAGGAGCTCCCATTTCCTGGGCTAGACCCATGCTAGGCTCCTGGTTTTCGAGTTCTGCTCGTCCTTTAGAACATCCACACATCTTTTGTGAACACCTGCACATTGTAAAGAATCCAGAAGGTGAGGAAGGGTTTGGAAAGGAGCGGTCCTGACCTCTGTGGACTGTCCTTGCTGGCCTCACCTCTTCCAGAGAGTTTACTTCTGACCCTTCCTGGTCTTTAAAATGTGTTTTCTGGTATACGTGTATGTGTGGATTTTCTTCTTGTTTAGGTAGGTAGTAAGAGCATTTGATGTGTCTTGTTCCTCAGCCTGCTTCCCCACGTGACAGCATGTCTTGGGAATCTCCCCGTGTGGGCGGAGGACTCTCCTCTCTTGGACTGCCTGAGAGTGCAGGGTGATCTTGTTCTAGTTGCCTATTGATCATTGTTCAAGTCCTTTCCGAATTTCGTTAAGGCAGTGCTGCGGTGAACATGCTGGTGACAGGCCACTGACAACACTTAGGCGTGTTTCATGATGGATTTCTTTCTTTCTTTTCTTTTTTTGAGACAGAGTCTGTCACCCAGAGTGGTGTACAGTGGTGCGATCTCGGCTCACTGCAACCTCTGTCTCAGATTCAAGCGATTCTCCTGCCTCAGCCTCCTGAGTAGCTGAGACTACAGGTGCATGCCACCATGCCTGGCTATTTTTTTTTTTTTTTTTTTTTTTGTATTTTTAGTAGAGACAGGGTTTCACTGTGTTGGCCAGGCTGGTCTCAAACCCCTGACCTCAGGTGATCCATCCACCTTGGCCTCCCAAAGTGCTGGGATTGCAGGCATGAGCCACTGCGCCTGGACCGTGATGGATTTCTTTAAGTGAAATTGGTAGTTTCAGGAGTTTGCGCATTTTATATTTTGATAGATGCTGCCTGTTTGGGTGTAATAATCCTCATGTCCACCAGAAGCTTATGAGTGTGTGTGTGTTTTTCCACGCCCTCAATAGTTCTTAGTATTATAAATTTTCTAAAATTGCCTGTCTGAAAGAAAAAAGTGGTATGTTTTTATTGCTTTAATTTCCATTTTCTTTTTTTGTGAGCGTAAGCATGTTTTCATGTTTACTGGCCTTTGTATTTCTTGCCTGATGTATATTGTCCATGAATTTTGCACATTTAAAAAATGTGTTGTCCTTTTCTTGTTAATTTATAGAAACTCTTTATATATTGTGGATTTGAGTCTCATGTTTTGAATACATTCTGTTGGTTTATCATTTGTCTTTTACTTTCTGAAGTCTTTTATTGTAGAAGTTCTAAAGCATCAGAGTTGTCTTTAGGGTTTTTGGATTTTACATGTACTTGAGACGTTCTCTACCCTACCATGAAACTATCCTTATTGAATCAATCTAGTTTGCTTCATTACATTTGCTTTATTCCACATTGTGTTAACCTGTGTAAAATCTTGTATATATTCTGTGAGGTACTTTAAAGATTTTCCCATATTGATCTGGTTTTTCCAACCTAATTTATTCAACAATCAGTTGAGTGAATGTTTTCTGGTAGATTATGTTACGTTTTCTCCACTGATTTAATGTGGTAACCTTGTCATAGACTCAGTCTCTGTGTGCTTTATCTGTATTTCATATAAACCTCCAGCATAGCCTCATGAGGTGAAGGTGCCACTTGTCTCAAAACACAGATAGGAAATCGGAAGTTTAGAGGGTTAAGTAAACTTTCTCAAGATGGTTCCAGTCGTAAGTGTTGAAACTGATATTATATAATAATATATTATGACAGGCCACCAGGGTGTGAAGGGAAGAAGGGCAGGAAGATGGAGAAATGAAGGCTAGGCACTTGCCCTGTTTTCCTGGCATTGTGCCTGTTCTCTCTCTCAGGCTCTTGTCTCTACCCCGATCCTCACCTTTGCAGTCCCTACTCAGGGCCCAGATAGCAGGACCCTTGGTCTGGGACTGGCAGGTGGGATGTCTCCATAGCCTGTCCGGACGGAAAGGAAAGGACCGCGCCTCGGTGCCAGGATCCTTGCTTGCCTGGGAGGAGACGCTAGGGGTCAGTGTTGTCCATCCAGAGGCCCTGTCCGGTACTGACGGGCCACTGAGGCTCTGAAGATGGGTTTGTGGGAGATGATGTCGGCGCCCCCTAGCTGTTTCTCCATTTCCTGTGCATAATTTCCACTCCTCCCAGTGAACTAATGATGCTGCGCATAGATAAGAAATAATGTTCCTCTTTATCCATGTGTATGTGTTGACATCAGCCTTTACACATTTTTTTTTTTTTTGGACTCTTGCGGCTTCCTTTAAGTAATTCATTCAAATAATGTGTTTGTTTTAGGAGTTAGGGATGCCAAATTTAGTACATAAAAATACATTACTCCTGGTTAACTTTGGATTTTAGATAAACAATAAATACTTAAAAAAGGTTTACATATGTCCCATGCAATATATGGGATGTACTTACACTAAAGATTTATTTGTTATTTATCTGGAAATCTGTATTTTAGATAACTGGACATGCTGTATTTGAGCTGGTGAGTGTCTTGTGAGTAAACCTTTTCTAATAGGTTATGTTCTTTTAATGCATGGGGGAAATGTCTGTTCTTGTTGCTGATTAAAGCCTGTTGAGCACAACTCCTTTTGTTTATTACTAGATGGGAGATGTTGGCTACCTCACATCAGCAAAGGCTGGAAGAATAATTAGCTGAGGGAGAGGAGGGGAGATCCTTCAGTGGAGTTTGCTTTCTTTCTGCAGTTTACATTTGTTAATACTTTAAACACGTGGATTAGCTCTATTGAGGGTCAGAACAATGCTTGTGGAAATAGAGATTTAAAAGAAAACAAATAACCTTTCTGTTTCATTTGAATTAAAAAAGTGACTGCTGGCATTTTCTAACATAGTTCTCTAAAAGTTTCTTGAATTAGGATGAAGGAATGTACTCAGGTTTGCTATGCAATGTGAAGGCAGTTTTATGTTAATTTGACGTCTGAAATGCCCGGTGCCAGCGAAGAGCAGCGCTGGGGGGTTTGCCTGCTTGGCGTGGATGTCAGCTGTCAGACCTGGAAGCTTGATTGGGCTCGGGTATTTTTGCAGGTGAATTTCTGTGTTGAGGCTTTGTTGGTGTCTCTTTCCTGGACGTTGACCCATCGTGAGTTGTCAGTGACTTGAGTGCCTCGTGGGTGGGTCTATCACATTTCATTTGCTTTGTGGGACCCTGGAAAATGTAGGACAAGCTCTGGTAAGAGTTCAGGTGTTGACAAAAGACACAGCTCCGACCAAGGGCGTTAGGTCATCCGCGTGAGCAGACCTCCTGAATTCAGAATCAGAACAGCCCCAAGGATTCCTTCGGTCCTCCTGAGATGTGGGCTTCCCAGGTGTGGAGACATGTTTAGCCGTCTCAGTGGCATGTGGTCTGTGGTGTGTGATTTTCACAAGAGATGGGGAATCAGTGGTCAGGATCGCACACAGCGTGTGAGGATGTCAGCCCTCATTGTGACGTGATTCCTTTGGTGGACACATTTCCTCTGGCTCTAAATTGATTTTGTCTGTGCATGAGCTAGCCTTATTTAGTTTTGATTAAAAAATGCTAAGTTAATATGTGTGAAAAAATTAGTGGCCAATCTCCATTCTCTTGGGAATTCTGTGTCCTGTGCTTGAACTGTTGAAGAATTACTGGTCGATTAGTTGTAGATTCCACGGGGCAAATTAAAAATCCATAAAACAGTGAGTTCTTCCCATACCTCCATATGGAAAGAGATCTCACACTTTTTTTTTTTTTTTTTTTTTGAGGGAGGGATGTATAATTGATGAAGGTTCTGGAACCTGATGTGGCTCCAAGATAAGGCCCTTCCGAGTAGGGGAGGTTGCGACTTCACTGCCTGTTTTTCAGGGGGAGCCTTTTCTCCTGTGTGTGTGTTTCGTGGGAGCCTTTTCACCCATGTGTGTTTCAGGGGGAACTTTTTCACCTGCGTGTTTTGGGGGAGCCTTTTCACTTGTGTGTGTGTTGTGGGGAGTGTTTTTACCTGTGTGTGTGTTTTTGGGGGGGAACCTTTTCATCTATGTGTGTTTCAGGGGGAGCCTTTTTACCTGTGTCTTTCAGGGAGAGAGTCTTTTCACCTTCGCGTTTCGGGGGAAGACTTTTCACCTGCGTGTGTTTTGGGGGAACCTTTTCACCTGTGTGTGTTTCGGGGGAACCTTTTCATCTACATGTGTGTTTCTGGGGGAGCCTTTTCACCTGCATGTGTTTCAGGGGGAAGCGTTTTCACCTGTGTGTGTTTCACGGGGGGACTTTTTCACCTGCGTGTGTGTGTTTTGTGGCGGGATGGGGGGGAGCCTTTTCACCTGCATGTGTGTGTTTCAGGGGGAAGCCTTTTCACCTGCGTGTGTGTGTTTCGGGGGGGGGAACCTTTTCACCTGCGTGTGTGTGTTTCAGGGGGAACCTTTTCACTTGCATGCGTGTGTTTTGGGGGTGGGCCTTATCTCCTGCCAGCATATGTCTTGTCATGTCTTGTTGCTTAAATGGTGTTTGAGGCAAGGTACTGTCAGTTCACGTTAAGGACGTATTAACGAGAACACGCAAGAAGGGCTTTGTGGCGTTTCTTCTCCACAGAGGAATTTCACGAACCCTAGCATTTGATCCATGCAGCTTTTCCTTTCCTAGCTTGTAAAACTTGTGGCTGTTTTTCTTTTGGGAATGTGTACGCATCCCTTCCCTTGTAAAGAATGTGTGTAAATTCTGTTGTGGACATCCATTTGAATGGGTCTCTATTAGATTGTGTGGCCAGCTACAGAGTGCTTGAATCCTGGGGTCTCCGAGTGTTCCAGGTGAGAGTCCTGCGGTGTGCACAGCCCAGGGTCTCCATGCAAACTCCAGGTGGCCAGACGCATCAAGGTTTAGAGTTGCAGAGCTCAGTGTGATATTGAGAGTATATCTTGTCTTCCTTCATCAGGTAAAAATGAACCGGTGACAAAAATAAATTATCTTTGCTTTTCTTAAGGATTTGTATGGAGAAGAATTAATTTAGTTGTTTTTTCTTATCTATTCCAGTTTGTCGTAGTTGACGATTAGAGATTTCTTTCTAAGCTGTTCTGCCCACAGTATACGCAGTTTCTGCTTGTCCTATCCTCCGGATAAATGGAATTCATATCTTCTCCTCCCATGCCTCCCCAGCACCCCATGTCTGCCCCCATCATCCCGTCCCTGCCTTTTGCCCTTTGGCTGGAGCCCTCCATGGGTATGTCTGCTTCACAACCCATTTCTCTTTAAGTGGTGGTTTCTGGGTATCTCTTAATTCTCTACCTCTACATAAATACAGAGTCCCACTTCTCTTCGAACTGCCTCATAATGAGTCGATTTAATTCTGAGGTTGTGCTTGTTGTTTTCACTGTCGTTTGGTCTACATTTCTGAATCCTACATTTAGCTTCCGGAAAGTTAGGGCAGTCACGTGTTTGCAGGTGCAGCACTGCTGCATAGCCTGAGTGTATGAATACACGGTCATTGGCCGTCACGCCCCTGGAGACCGTGGTCTGCTCCTTACTGCCGCAGTGCAGGGAGCGCCAAGGGACCGGCTCGCTCTCCGCAGGCTCCTCGGCGTGGCTGTGGCAGGAGCTGTCTCCCGGTTTCCTGGGTCAGGGCCCTCTCCAGGAACTGTTTGCTGTGTCTTATTTAGTGCTTGTCCTCCACATCTCTAGCTGATGGTAGTGTCTTCCTGAATTCTAGGCAACTCTACCAAATTCCAATTGGGTGATGTTAGCATAGATACCCTGGCTGAGTTTTTCTGGGATTTACCTTAACTTGCTCATGTAGCCATGGAGTTGTTTAAAGTAACAATGATACTCACGGCAGTCTGGTGCATTATTTAATTTCTAAGATTAAAAAGCAAAAACAAAACAAAAAAAACCACTTGCCTTAAAATGGCCAACGTCGTGCAGTTTGATCCATGTGTGAGGCAGAGAAATTCCTGATGACTTGGGCACCAGCCCCGGCCCACTGTGTGACTGAGATCTGCGGAAACTTTTTCAGAAACTTGTCTCTTCTTTGAAAATACTTATGCTGTGGCCCTTTGTATACTTTCTTACTGTACGTAAAATCAAAGAAATGTGAGATGTTGGCAAAACATAGGTGACACTTAGTGTGAAGGAGTGCCCTCTGTAATAATGGAACATTTTATGAGGTTTCTTTTGGGATGTTGTTCACCCATAGGACCTGCTCCCTGTGGCTTGGATGTTTTGAAAAGACTCTAGGAATTCTTTTGCCCCATTTCCCCTTCAAGCGAACCCTTGCGTTGTCTAGCAGGTTCTATGGAGAGCAGAGGGAGGGACCCAGTGGTAGCTTTGCAAACCCAGAACTCATGGGGGCTCAGCCCGGGCTCTGCTTTCCAGCTCTGAGACAAGGTCTGGCCTCACGGACTGGACCAGGGTACCAGTCGGGACATGGGACTTGTTCCTTAAAGCACGAAGCCCTGGAGCAACTGCCAGTGCAGCGTCTCCATCACCTAAGGCGTAGCCCGCCATGCCTCTGGCAGCCAGGACAGCAGCCTCAGAGCCTCAGCTGCCCTGCTCCTCCTCTTGGGAGGTTTATGACTTCCGAACTTGACTTCAAACGCTGTCTCTAGAGCCCTTTTCCAATATGCACCAGCCTAAATGCAGGATGACTTCCTAAGGGTAATTCATCTTGCTTTGTAAACGTGTATCTGTAGTTGACCCCGGACATGCATATTGTGCACAGGAGTGGTGTTTGCGATGTATGTTGATCGGTGAGCAGGAGGCGCAGCGCACACTGCATTCTAGGGCAGGAGCTGTTAGAAATTGTCCACGTCCAGGTGCTCAAGTCAGAATCAGAATTATGGGAAGTCTCCTTGCTTGTTCTCTTCCATTTCTCTTGTTTTGGGCACCACCAAAATTCGTGATTTAGAAAGCAAATCTGCTTTTTGGTCTATTGGTGTTTTCAAAAGACATCACTAAGGAAATTCAATTACACTTATTGATATTGTGGATGAAGTACCCATTCGTGGACTAATCTGGGAATTTCATTACTGATCATAAACTTTTCTGATGAAAGTACATTTTTAGTTTTGAACAGCCAGTTTATAACTACTTTTTTTTGGTTTATAGAATATGACACATTCAGGAGGTTGTAACCCCTCCCCAGCCCAGCATGGCAAAGTATAATAGAGGCTTGGGAAGCATAAACTTTTACAGCCACAGGAATTGCTTTTACCTGCAAGTTTTTTTGATCAGCTCTCCTACTTAGAATATTTTTTTTTAAGTATCCACTGTTTTCCGTGACATAACATGTCCCACTCCCCATTTTCCACATACAAATAGTCCTGAGAATAGTGTATATATACCTAAAATGAGCAGTGTGGTTGAGTTTGCTCCTTATGGTCTGGTACTTTACTGATTTCAGCAGTTTGACAAATGACCTTTCTGGAATTCAGTGTATGGTAAGGTGACCTTTATAGAAATGAGCAAAAAATAGAGACAGCAATGAGGGTTGGGGGTAGAGAGCAGATTTTGGGCCAGAGGGTGAGAAGGACGTTGGAGGAGTTTGGATAGTCAAGTAAACGTCAACAGATTTGGAGAATTAGCATCTGCAGTGCTGCACCTTTTACACCATCTCCAGCAGGCTTACTTAGATCTTAAGCTTAGTGCAGATGTAAGAGCAGTGAAAACTGACTACCAAGAATGAAAAGCTACAGAAATGGCAGATATTAAATGCCTACTAAACAAAAGCACCTCAGCATCTGGGGCTATTGTGGGAGCCATGGGATCCGCGGGTACCTGGAGTCACTCCCTCATGATCACCTGTGTGAGGTCGGTAGAAAGACTGGGCTGCCTCTTGCTCCGCGTCCATGGTCTTCACACACAGTGGGGACTCCTGGCTTCCGGGCTAGGAACGAATATAAAAAGGAGCAGTGTTTATGAGACAAGTAATATTTTTATTGTATATGTTCTCATGGACTTGTATTAGTCTCTTCTCATGCTGCTAGTAAAGACATACCTGAGGTTGGGCAATTTATAAAGCAAAGAGGTTTAATGGACTCGCAGTTCCACATGGCTGGGGAGGCCTCACAATCATGGCAGAAGGTGAAGGAGAAGCAAAGGCACGTCTTACACGGCAGCAAGCGAGAGGGCTTGTGTGGGGGAACTGCCCTGTGTCAAATGATCAGATCTCGTGAGATTGATTCACTGTCACGAGAACAGCACGGGAAAGACCTGCCCCCATGATTCGGTTACCTCCCATTGGGTCCCTCCCAGTACATGTTGGAATTATGGAGCTACAATTCAAGATGAGATTTGGGTGGGGATGCAACCAGAGCATATCAAACTGTTTCAAAATGGACGTATTTTATTTATGTATTGTTACATTACGTACAATTTAATTGTTGTAGAAAATGCAGATGAGGGAAAAGAAGAAGGTGCCACTGCTCACAGGTAATGACTGTTGATATTTTGGACTGGCTGTACCTTTCTATGAATATCCTTTGTGTATACACATTTGATACATGTCCCTTTAGTACGTTTTTCTCGAGTGTACACACATACACCTAGCACATCTGGAAAATATTTGTCTCTATCCCATTGTTTCAACTTAATATATTAAGTGAGCTTTTGTTGTCCACGTGTATGCAGCCTCGTGTATAATCCTGGACCATTCTGAATCCCCCCAGGGTCTCAGAAAGTGGAGATGTAACTCATTTCTGGCATTTAGAGACTCAGGTTTCCAGAGTAGGAGTGGCTGCGACCCACAGTATCTGTGCCTAACGGATGTGTTTTATTGGTGAGATGGTGTGAAATGAAAGTGGACCCCTGTCCTGTCAGGGTCCAGTCCCAGCTGGGCACCAGCTTGCTCTGTGTCTCACGTTTTTCATCTGCACAATGAGGTGTTTGGGCTGGAGGAAGGGGGACCCATCCGCCCTGCAGAGCCTCCGCCCTCAGGCTTCTGTTCCGTCTGTGGAATGAGGTGTTTGGGCTGGAGGAAGGGGGACCCATCCGCCCTGCAGACACTCTGCCCTCAGGCTTCTGTTCCTTTGCTTATCCTAGGTCACAAGGCTTTCTAACTTCTGCTTGTAAATGAGATTTTATATCTTGTGTTCAATTTTGGCGTTAAAACTAAATTCATCGTTTTCCCTGGCTTTGCACTACACGATAGCTTTCCAAAAAGAAAATTGAGATTATAATTACATTTAAAATAAAGTTATTGCTAAAGGATTTTTGTTTCCACTTTCCTTTTTTCGCATTTAGAGGTAACCCAGAAGCACAGTCTTCTATTTCTTAATCATTTGTTTTTCATATCTTAAGCCTGTGTGTTTGCACCAGTGACCTGGGGAGTTAGGATGCGGTGTATGTTACAGTGTGTGTTATAGTGTGTGTTACAGTGTGTGTTATCGTGTGTGTTAACAGTGTGTTATAGTGTATGCGACAGTGTGTGCTACAGCATGTGTTAGTGTGTTATAGTGTTAGTGTGTTATAGTGTGTTACAGTGTTACAGTGTGTGTTATGGTGTATATTACAGTGTGTGTTACAGTGTGTGTTAGTGTGTGTTATAGTGTGTTACAGTGTGTTAGTGTGTTACAGCATGTTAGTGTGTTATAGTGTGTTACAGCGTGTTAGTGTATGTTAGTGTGTTACAGTGTATGTTAGTGTGTTACAGTGTGTTACAGTGTATATTACAGTGTTACAGTGTGTCATAGCATGTTACAGTGTATATTACAGTGTGTGTTACAGTGTTACGTGTTACAGTGTGTTACAGTGTTACAGTGTGTTAGTGTGTGTTACAGTGTATGTTACAGTGTGTTATAGTGGTATGTTAGTGTGTTATAATGTGTCACAGCAGGTGTTACACTGTGTGTTAGTGTGTTACAGCATGTTACAGTGTGTTATAGTGTGTTACAGCGTGTTAGTGTATGTTAGTGTGTTAGTGTATGTTACAGTGTGTTAGTGTGTTACAGTGTATATTACAGTGTTACAGTATCAGCATGTTACAGTATATATTAGTGTGTTACAATGTGTTAGAGCGTGTGTTACAGTGTACGTTACAGTGTGTTATAGTGGTATGTTACAGTGTGTTATAGCGTGTGTTAGTGTTACAGCATGTGTTAGTGTGTTATAGGGTGTGTGTGTGTTACAGCGTGTGTTACAGTGTATGTTACTGTCCATGTTATAGCATGTGTCGCAGTGTGTTATGTTCTGTGTTAGAGTGTGTGTTGACAGTGAATGGATGTGGTAGGGAAACAGTCGTGGGGCCGCCACAAGCAGTGGGAAAGAGAAATGTAGAATCCTCATATTCAACTGACATTTATTTTTACGAAGAAACTGCTTATAATTCAATTTTAAAATGTCACTGCTATATTTGACCCTCTGGCCGAGAATCCTTTGTAAGATAACTAGCAAAATTGTGGAATCTCACATTTAATAAGTGACACTCTTTTGCATTTTGTATATTTAAATATCATTTCTCTTCAGAGGTTGAGATGATATAAATATTTCCTAACTTAGGGCTTTCTGAAACTTTTATGCAGAAACTCAGTGGTAGTCATAATTCCATAAAGGAAATGATACATATGTTTTTAGGAATAGTAAGAAAATCTCGAGTGCAGTATTTTCTCTAATTGAAAGCTACCAAGTTAATATAATTACATCAAAAAGGGAGAAAAATTCCTTTCAAGTTTTATTACTTCGTGGCTTTCAGTAACAAAGCAGTATCAGATGTAAATTCTGAAACAGGTTTTTATGGAAGAATCTTTAATATGATACATTAAGGTAAAAATCCATGCTTGGATTATATACCTATTTAAATGTGTCTACAAAGCATGAGTTAGAAAAATTGATGAGTTACTTGCAAATATCTTTGGTGAAAACAAAAAGTCATTGATGTTTCCCCGTTATTGAAGGCAGAAGACTTTTGAGATTTAAAGTTTCTCAAGATTCCTGGCGTTGTTCTTACAGCTTTGGTTTCCACGCTTTCATGGGTTAATAAAATGTTGAGAGAGCCAGGAGGAGTGTAGAGTAAAACATTTAAGGCTAAAATTGTGCACCCAGCTCTCTACCCTTGCCTGGGACAGGGAGAGCCTGTTCTTTGAAGTTGAGAATGAGGGACCAGATGAGCCGTTCAGTAGCCGCCGCAGCATCGAGGCATTTGGAGTTCAAAGGCATCTCACTGAGACCATTTGCCAAGTTTCATTTCAAAACTTCACAGCAACCATCAAATGGTTGCAAGCTGAGAAGCATTGTGAAAATCTGTT
Organism: Piliocolobus tephrosceles; assembly: GCF_002776525.5. Taxonomy (NCBI): domain Eukaryota; kingdom Metazoa; phylum Chordata; class Mammalia; order Primates; family Cercopithecidae; genus Piliocolobus; species Piliocolobus tephrosceles. Next base: position 3,393,315 of record NC_045451.1, read on the forward strand.
TATTTCTCAATATCCCAGATTGCCCTGACCCTGTATTCTCCAAGTTATTTGTGGAGGTCTTTGGGTTATGTTTCCCAGGCATGAGAACAGCTAAATATTTCTGCTTTCGTTTTTTTTTTTCTTTTTTGTTTGCTTATTAACAACAGCGGTAATTTGAGATTAAAATCCCTCCCTCCTTTAATTTGAGGAGGGACAGTGGAGAAATGAAAGAAGGATATGTTCTTTTATCTAAAATCAGTGAGGAAGGAGGCAGAATTTAAGAAGGGGGAGAATGTGTTTTAGTGGGTATTTTTAGTTTGCTTTTTGCCAATCACTGAAGTTCAAAGTTTTATTTTATATGAAACTTTTAAACCTTAGTTTCAACTATCGTAAAGGCTTAGGTGTGTGGGCGATGGTCCTCACACTTACTATTCAGAGATGTTTCTGATGAAGTCTAAATGAGGAACTATTAGTTTCTGGCTCTTCAGGCCTACAGAAAATCCAAATCACAATTTCCTGAGCTAATATTTGTGCTTGGATTAAAGTTTTATGTCAAACAGGATTAAATATTTGACTAAAATCCCCAAACCCCCCAACAGTAAGTTTGGATAACTTTATACCTCCTTGGTTATTAATGGAAAAATCTCATGACCTTTGACATGTTGTAAAGCATGGGCGACATTTCGGTGTAGGCTCTGCCCCAGAACATCTCAGCGTTATCACAGATTTGGGGAGCATCACCAGCTTTGGCTAAAGGTGGTGAGGGCCAGGGCGGTTCATTCCTGGCGTGTAGCACAGAAGGGGCAGTTCTTCCTGGGGAACCGCTGGCGTGTAGCACAGAAGGGGCAGTTCTTCCTGGGGAACCGCTGGCGTGTAGCACAGAAGGGGCAGTTCTTCCTGGGGAACCGGCCACCTCTTCCAAGGAGGACCCAAGTGTGGTTTCCAAACATGGTTTTCTTAAAATGTCTTGCTGCAAAGTGGTTTTCATTACCAAGTGAACATGTGTGTTTTCTGAGCGTTTTTCCTTCCCTTTCAGTAAGATTTAGTGATTCTGTGTGCTGTTGTGCTACAAGTTGACCTTTTATTCCATAGTGATTGCACACTTAGTATAGGAGGATGTATTGTTAGAAACAGCTTACTCTGTTAGTATAAATTAATGAACTTTATTTCCAGTTATTGAAAACGGCTGCTAACAGTATATTGACTCATTTGCAAACTGAGCTAATTGGCAGTTAGAACTGAAGCAAGTATTTAAACCCGTAGCTTTTACAGTCAGAGAGATGCTAACTTTTGAAGATACACATTGTTAAGGGATCCAGGGCCTCATTTATGCCTCATGGAACTGAGTGGTGCAGACATATCCTGAATCAGAAACCCTGAACTCTGTTCAGGACATGGTGCATTTTGAGCTGGTTTCTCTCTGCAGTTGAAATGGGAGAAATGCAATTTGCAATAAGCTTCTATTTAGAAGCATTCTTTCCTGGGCAAGAGGTATAACTTGGTTCAAACAGCAAAACAGGCTCTTTCCACCGCTGTTTCCCGACGACTCCACTGCGGCCGCTGCGCTTCAGAACGCACCTGCGCAGAATCCAAGGGAGAGGCAGGCCCTGCATGGCCACCGTGGAGAGCTGGCTGTGCCCTCTTTGCAGCCCCTTGATGGAATGTACGTCCACTTACTTACAGCCTAAGGCGATGGCTCAGAGGCGCGCACTTGTGGTTGGAAAACTGACATCTAGTAAAGTTAGATGGGTGTCAAAGCCACACCCAGGCTTGCTGTGACCACCATCAGGGCCAGGCCATTGTCACACACATGAGGTGGCCCGAGAATAAGTGCGCTTGGAACACTCACGCCTTATCAGTTGTGTTCTGTTAACAGCTCTTCTCAGCTGACTCTAAACTACTCTTTTCCTTTTCTTTTCTGTCTTTTTTTTTTTTTTTTTTTTTTTGGAGACGGAATCTTGCCCTGTTGCCCATGCTGCTGAAGTGCAATGGGGTGATCCCAGCTCACTGCAACCTCCACCTCTTGGGTTCATGCAAATCTCCTGCCTCAGCCTCTCCAGTAGCTGAGACTGCAGGCATGCACCACTACATCTGGCTAATTTTTGTATTTTTAGTAGAAACGGAGTTTCACCAGGTTGGCCGGGCTGCTCTCGAACTCCTGACCTTAGGTGATCTGCCCACCTCGGCCTCCCAAAGTGCTGGGATTACAGGCGTGAGCCACCATGCCTGGCGTAAACTCTTTTTTTTTTTTTTGTATTAGAACACAGAACTGGTCCATTGTGGTGAGACATTTAAGAATGTGTGGTGTCTGTGTGTGCACACACATACTGCTTGATTTGAAAAATAGATTAAAAGCCAGATTCTCTGTGTGTTTAATATCACATAGTTGTGGGAACATGAATGGCCCATCCTTCTCATGACTTATGTCATTTTAAGAAATTTAAGACCAAATTTTAGAATTTATTGGTTTATCATTCATATAATTATTCTTAATTGAGCCTTTAAACAACTCCAGTGCTAATGAAGTAGGTAACCTTCTTTGGGTGAAGAAAGTTAAAGAAAACCTGAAAAGAGAACTTTGATCGACAGTAGTATGTAGATTTAAATAGTAGGTTGTGGTTTACACGTGTAACTCTTTTGAAAATCACCGTAGACACGAAAGCTGTGTGCGTTCAGTATTGCCTGTATTACCAGCTGGTGTATGTAGCGACAGAGGGCATTTGTTCCGTGATCAGCTACATTGTAAGACAGTATATTACATTTTAGGGATGAAAACCTTTAAAAAAAAAAAAAAAAAAACTGAAACCCAGCTGAGGAAAATAACACGTGGAGCTGGTATCCCACCTTTAAATAAGATTATTTTTCAGTGAAATTGTACTTAAGGATGTGCTAGTATACTGTTCAAGAAGGTAGGAAAATGACTTGTTTCAGAATAAGTAGGCTTTTTAAACAACTGGATTGTACACAGTCGGTAATGTGAAATCTAAACAGTAATGAAGGATTTCACTAATTTAATGAAATACATAGGAATCTGTATATGTACATGTTAGTCTTTAAAATTCTGTAAGAAATACAGTTTAAAAGTGAAGTTTTTGAGTAAGGGTAAAAGAGAATGTTTTGATGGCCTAAGAATTTCTCAAGAAGAAAACTTTCTGTTTCAATGTTTAATTTAAAAAAGTGACATGAAATTTCTTGAACTGTTTAGTAATCAGATCAACTGCTTAAGTATTGTACCAGTTTGAAAAAATATTTAACAAAACCTTTTAAATAAGCAGATGTTCAGTAGTCTTGGATACATAAAAAATTGTGTGAAGACTTGGAATGTTTTTGTTCATGAGGTTTTATGAAGATTTTTCTTGTTCTCCAATATTATTGGCTTTTACATCATCATTTAAAGACCTATTTCAATTTTAGTTTTATACAGTCACATTGAACCCCTGCCCAAAGTGGGTTAGATGAAGAAAACATATATCTTAGCGTAAAATCAGCTCTGGTGGGAGGAAACCCTGGCAGCCCAGATATTTGGGGGTGGGCGTTAGGGTGTGCCTGAGGTATTTGGGAGGATGAAATCGAACCAGTCATGACGTAATATTTTTTTTGAAACAAAATATGCACTTTATTTTACTCATACAGTCATAAAAAGTGAGTGTAGTTCATTGATTGATAATGGGATTGCATGGGAAACATGGATCCTTTTTCTTCCTTAGTCCTAGCGTCTTTCTATCAATTGACTGACTGAACAGACCTCTGTTGGGTGTGGTGCTGCTGGGCAAGATGAACGATACCCACTCCCTGCTGCCTAGGCGCCTGGTGTCCGCCAGAGAAGGCTCTGTGCTGCCGTAACACGCAGCATGTCTGGAACACGGGGATGTGCCAGATTTACCCAGAAATTATACTTACTATACACGCAGACATGAGTACACTTTATATGTTATATGTGCCTTAGATATGTGTACTTTATATATCATTTTAAAGTCATGTAGTAGTAGGAGTTAACTGCTAAATTCTACTTAAAGTTCTTACACTACGTTTTTATTGTTTTGGCAGGGTTTGCAGGATTGAATTAGTCACTAAGGAGAGAGAGAGTGTGGTCAGCTTTAAAGCCACAGAAAACCTGTTTTTAAAAATGGGAATAAGCCATATGGCATTTTCAGCAGTACGTCCAGTTTCCAAATAATAGCAGTTCGTTTCTGCCTCCACTTCCACTTCCCACGTCCTCACAGAGTTCTTGGTTTCACCATCACCTTGGTGGGTACAGTGTCTCATGTCTAAGGAGCAGGGCGCACTGCGGGCTGCGGTGGTGTGCAGTGATGCTAAGTTCTGGTAGGTTCCGGGTAGAGGAGGTTATGGCAGGACTCCAGGTAGGTGAGGTGGAGGGAGGACGCCATGCTCAGCCGGGCGTCCCGGGACACTGAGGGAGAAAGACTAGAAAGGAGACCCGGAGTCCTTTGGGAGAGGAGAGGACTCAGTGGGACCATGGATCCCCTGGTTGCTCAAAACTGTGTCCAGACAGAATCTTGAGAGGAAAAGAGTCCAGGAGCTCCCTCAGGTGCTGTCGGTCACTTTGTCACGTGGGGCCACATCTTGGCAATGACTTGACTTCCTGCTTCAACATCAGGAGGCACGGTGTGTCCTTGTCCTCCGGCCTCCCCTCCCTTCCTCCATGACCCAGCGCACTGCAGTCCTCGAGGAAGAGACGAGGTCAGTCTCCACGGCCATTGTTTTCCTTAGGCTGGCCCTGCTGATCGCCGGGTGGGTTCGTAGAGTGCGTGGACTCCTGTCAGTCCCCTGGTGAGTGGAGCCAGTGTTTGGGGTCACGCCCGTATGCAGTAGGGCTGAGCTAAGAGTAGGAATGGCCCTCCCAGGAGGGGAGGAAAGCCTTGGGTTGGAGTGGCCCACCCAGAGTCGGGGCCATTTTCAGGTTTTCCTGTTTCGGGCCGTCCCTTTGGGCGCCGTGTGCGTCCCCTCTGTCCCCAGCATGGAAGGTGAGCGTTGCCAGGATGTTCTCCCCTCCGAGTGCAGCAGCAGTCAGTGGCAGTCAGCAGCAGGCAGCGGCAGTCAGCGCGGCGACCTTTGCTGGTCGTGGTCCCGGACTTCGGAATGCAGCCTCATCCGGGAGCCGTGAATCATTAGTGCCGCTTCCTCTGAAAATAGTTTTTGACGTTCAGCTGCAACAGTGTCACTATTTACCATCTACATGGTGGTCTCTGGGCTGCTCTTGCATTTGGCCGAGGTCATTAAAAAATCTGGAACACACACCCACACGGTCTTGGAGAGGATGCGTTTTATGATCCGGGTCATCCCGGGTTGACTCCTTTGGAGGTTCAGATGTTTTTATTTTAAGAGTATTTTAAGGTTAAGATGACCTGTGTGCTTTGCTAGTTTTCTTGTCTAAGTATGTGATAATAAAAAGTGGTATTTTAAATATTTTAAAAACTGCTTTATGCTGGAGGGATGGTACGGGTTTTCAAACACTGTCTCCCCACTGCCTGAGTGCAGAGGGCTCCTGACAGAGAATGTCCCGTCCACCTCCTCATTTTGTGGATGAAAAAGGAAGGTCAGGATGAGGTTTTAGGTCTTTGGAGCCTTCTGAGCCCTCTCCATAGTCAAGCTGTAATTTCAGGACTTGTTGAGTTTGGTGCTTTGGGCTTTTGTGTTTGCTAAGTTTTTTGTGGTGGTTTCAACACAACTTTCCATGCTTTCGGCATATTTTGTAACTTTTTAGTGTCTTGTCTTTGACTCTGATGTCAGTGATCCTAAGTGAAGAATCCAACCTTAGAATTACCTGTGGTTAAGACATACTTTTGTCGAAGCAGCGACTCGCTTGCTGAAGTGCTTGGAAATGTTCTTGTCTCCAGTGCATGGTGTTCAGTGGAACTCTGTTAGTATATTTTGGAGGCTGTTGATGTAGAATCTGCACTGTGCGTAGCTGGGGTGCAGTGAGGCATTTCGTCTGCGGGGTATTGGGAAGGGTGCACGATACCCGTTTCATCCAGAATGACAGAACCGTGCCACTCACGGCTGCGCGGTCCTTCGTGAGTAGCCCCTGGCTGCGAGAGGCTGTGTGTTGGACAGGGCAGATTTAGAGAACGTTTCCATCCCGGGGGAGGACCTGTTGGACAGGGCCCACGTGCTTTTCAGTTGTCTTGAGAACATAGCTTCTGAAAATGGAAGCGTTTCATAGCAGAAAGCTGTGTTCGGATTCTAGCTGGTCTTTTATTTCTTTAATCTGAAAGTTTTATGTCCTTTTAGGACCTGCAAGTGCTTGTCATTGATACATTGAAAGGCAGACCGAGCACAACACTGTTGTGTTTTCATTTAGAAAGTTGAAGGTGTAGGTGTTTACTCTTCGATGTGTTTAATTGGCCATAACCTGAGATCTTAAAATAACTCCCCCGGGAGATTGCTGCTGATTGGATGTGTGTTGTGTATTATGGCTGCGTGGTGAACATTGGGAGATGAGGTAGAATCCTGTGTTAAAATTTCTCTTTTTCTACCCCGGCCGATTCTCAAGTCACCCACAAGTGAATGGTTTATTTTCTTGGATTCCCAAAATAAATTTGCAAGGGGAAGATGTCCATTCTATCAAAACAAATGGAAGTTTTTAAAATCGTAGGGTTTTTCCTCCCGGAAAGCGAGTGTTACCTGTCAGAGTTCAATGTAGTGAGGAAACCTCTGGGTACCTGAAGCAGGAATGAAGGCTGTATAGGGAATTGCGGAACTGTTGCGCGAGCTTCGGGACCTGTTCTAGGCAAGGCCTCCTCCAGTGGCTCCCAGAAAGTGACAGGGTCAGCCCATCTCGGGGAGCTGTTTTCTTTGTGCTGAAAGGAAGAAGCCACAGTCAATGAAAACCGCTTCCTGAGGCCTTGGAAGCCAGAGAATGGATATCTGAAGTCCTGACCGGAGAATCAGGAAGCTCTATCAAGAAGCTCTCACTTTTGCCACTGTTTTGTGACAGCCGGGGGTCTGGAGAAGGAACCCAACTGTGGCGACCCCTCATACTTCCCTGTCCTTGCCTGCCAGCACTGGCAGCTGGGAACCTCCCGTGTTAGTCCGTTCTCACGCTGCTAACAAAGACATACCCAGGACTGGGTAATTCATAAGGAAAGAGGGTTAATGGACTCGTAGCTCCACATGGCTGGGGAGGCCTCACAATCATGGTGAAGATGAAGGAAGATCTAAGGCGCATCTTACGTGGCAGTGGGCAAGAGAGTGTGTGCGGGGGAACTCACTCCCCTTTATAAAAAGCATCAGATCCCGTGAGACTGACTCACTACCATGAGAACGGTGTGGGGGAAAGTGCCCCGGGAGTCAGTTATCTCCACCTGGCCCTGCCCTTTACACACGGGGATTATTATAATTCAAGGTGAGATTTGGGTGGGGACGCAGCCAAACCACACCACCTCTGATGTCCAGATCTCACTGGTGCGTCTCATTTGGGGACATGTAATTTATAGCCACGCCTAGCTGCAAGGCAGTCTGGGAAATGCAGCGCTCTCGGTTTTCCGCCGTCTCCAGCTACAGGGAGCGTGGGCTCACGGTGAAGTAGCAAATGCAGAGAGCCCAGCGCAGATGTCAACAGTTACCCAGACTGGCCACTGAGCATATTTTTGGTGTAATATTTGGTATAATATCATTCTTGCCAGAAAAACAGTCTGGCCCACCACCTGATTGTTCTTCAGTCTCTAGTTTGATGAAATGTAAGTGCTTGTTTTTTTTTTTTTTTTTTTTTTTTTGCAACACTAATTTTTACTGTAACTTCAAAATCAGCTTCTTAGAATTTTTTCTTTTTAATTTCTGTTGGCACATTAGTTGTGACAATGGTAGCATTTCTGGCAGTCTTTTTGGAGATCAGGTTAAGAAATAGAATTTGATTAATTTTGATAATACATTTTAATTAATTTTGATAATGAATATTTTGTGATTAAATTTGATAATGAAAATTTGGTCATCAAAGAACTCTGGTGTTCTTGATCTGTATAAAAATAGAGTTTCTATAAATGTACAGAACATACTTGTGCAGAGGAAATGGAATCCACGACCACATTTAAGTGAAGTCTCAATTTCCCTGAAATATTTCTCTAGCTGCTCTTCTACTTTGGCTATGTAAATATTTTTTATTGGCTTATATTGGGGAGATCTTATATATAAATGATTATATCTAGTTATTTGCTGTATATTTCTCTGCAAGTATAAAACTTTTATGATTTTTTTTACAGCTTCTTTATTTTCTGAAGGTTAGATAGATAAGAATATGTTTAACTTTTTGTATCTTTGGCTTGGATTCTGAATGGGGGCGGAAGCTCAGTCTGAGCCTCAGTTTAGCAGCTCATCAGTGTCCTGAACCCCGCTTCGTGGTAGCTCTCTTCACAGTGTCAGGAGACAGAGGACTAGAAGTGGGTGCCAAGTGTTTCATAGGAAAATGTTTGTCGATGAGGGTGATACATGACTGGAAATCTAAGGACAGCTTTGTAGAAGCCGTTTCATGTGAGTTAATGAGCTAACACAAACGTGTCATTATGTAAACATTGACATGGGTCAGTTTGGGAAGACCTGTCCTTACGCCTCTTTCTGTTGTTAGTGGTCACGTTCTTCTTGGTTTTAGGGTGCCAGCGTCTCACACAGCCTTGGGAGCCACGCGCCCTCAGTTTCCTAACTGGATGACAAACATTGATGCCTTCCACCTTTAGACGTTTTTCACCTCCTGGTTTCTTTTAAACCATCCCTTCAGCCTGACATTGTGCTTTCCGAGCTACACCCGAGCCGTGCACTAAACCATCCCTTCAGCCTGACAGTGTGCTTTCCGAGCTACATCCGAGCCATGCAGTTCTTCCTTTTCGCAGTTTTCCCTTGTGACTGGTTTCACCCCAGCTGGAACTCCCGGAGGGTCTCAAGTGTGTGGCTGTCAGGAGAGGCGCACGCCGCAGTCTCCGCGGAGCTTGTCGTCCACACCAGCCTGCAGCAGCTCTTGGATGAGGATCTGTTCACCCACCTTGGAAACAGTCATTCTGTCGCTAGGAACTCAGCCTCCGAGAACAGTGGGGAGGTCATAGTGACGTGCGATTAAGAATGTTCATGCGAGGTCTACTTTCCTGGTCCTGCCAGTTCTGTCCCTCCAGGGCTCTGGGTCCCTCCTCACAGAGACTGTTGCCTCCCTTGTCATCCCATGAACCATATGGGAAAAAGCCTTCTGGTCCTTTTAAAATGGTGCATGGCTAGCGTGCCAAAAATACAGAGGACAGAAGCAGCGCGGGCTGCACCAAGAGGGTGCAGTTGGCATTATCTAGGTGGTGGAAGCAGGCAGTGGGTCAGCCCGTGGGCGGGGGACCGTCAGACACATCAGGGAAGGACCCGGCGCTGCACCTCAGAGGGCTGCGTGTTTGAACTACATGGAGTAATGCAGAGAAGTGAACGCTGTGGAAAACTGGGGAGGGGCTCTGAGCCCATGGGCCCCCCATGGAGGGGTGTCTGGGTGGCTGGGAATGACTGTTTCTTGGCGGGGTGTAGCAACAAGGGTGTTCACCTTCAAATAACTGATTAAACTGCACATCGTGTTGGGTATTTTCTGTATCTGATGGTGTTTTACCGTCAGAAAGGATGAAAGAGTTCAGGGGGAAATGGCAGCGCTGCCAGAATGATGCCCGGTGGTGGATGAGTGGATTGGCACAGCTTGTGTTCACAGGGCGGTGTTGTCTGTGCCAGGAAGGCTGGGGTTCCAATCACATGACCCCATCTCCCGTTAACTGTGGGCGCTGCTGCCCAAGCCCCTGCCCTTGCATTGAACCTGCACTATTGGGTTTCCTCCTCTCCACTCCCCCCTTCTTTTTTGTCATGAGACAGGGTCGCTGTCGCTCAGGCTGGAGTGCAGTGGTGCAGTCTTGGCTCACTGCAACCTTGATGTGGACTCATGGGATCCTCTCACCTCAGCTGTTCGAGTAGTTGGGACAACAGGTGCATGCCACCATGCCTGGCTGATTTTTTTGTTTTTGTGGAGATGGGGGTCTCACTCTGTTGCCCAGGTTGGTCTTGAACTCCTGCACTCAAGTGATCCTCCCGCCTTGGCTTTCCAGTGTTGAGATGACAGGTGTCAGCCACCATGCCTGCCCTGGGTGTCCTTGAATCCACCTCACAAAGTAGAATTAATGCATTTTGTAGTGGAGGAATCCAGAGCCGTTCTAACCTGTCCACCCAGCCTGTGCATGAGAGAACCTGGATTCTGACTGGGCGAGGTCTCACCCAGCGGTAGACGGAGATGCACTGTGTGCCCGGAGCTCAGGGACTCCAGCCTGGCAGAGGACACTCAGATGCGGCCACTCGGCTGCTGTCTCCCCCTCTCGAGGCGGTGCTTGTGTGGGTCTGTCTCTGAGAAGGGTAAGACTCTGCCCTCCTGGGCCATCCCCTGGGTTCTGTGGGGACTTCCTGCTGTGATGGTGAGAAAGAGGGTAATTTTATTGACTGTTGGGAACTTTGACATCTCTTAGGTTTACAGGAACATGTTGGTGAAAGCTTGGAACCCATGATAACATGCAGACAGGCCAGCAGAGCCGGGAAGGCTCAGGAAAGGGGAGATTTAGGGGAGACACAGAGCGCGGCTGTCTCTGGCTTTATGGTTTCTTATTTGTTTTGTTTTTCTTTTTAGACGGAGTCTCGCTCTGTCACCCAGGCTGGAGTGCAGTGGTGCGATCCCAGCCCGCTGCAACCTCCGCCTCCAGGGTTTAAGTGATTCTCCTGCCTCAGTCTCCTGAGTAGCTGGGATTATAGGTGTGCAACACCACGGTCAGCTACATTTTGTACTTTTAGTAGAGATGGGATTTCACCATGTTGGTCAGGCTCGTCTTGAACTCCTGACCTTGTGATCCACCTGCCTCGGCCTCCCAAAGTGCTGGGATTACAGGCGTGAGCCACCGCACCTGGTCTTGTTTTTGTTTTTAAGAGGAAGATTGGATAGACAGATGGATAAGGCTTCAGGGTAGAAGTCTAGCACAGGTGCCACGTGGTGGTGAAGAAGGCAGGGTAAAAGAGAGGTTTGGGGTCCGGGCAACGCGGGCGAGTTGCAGGCCGGGTGGTGCCCTCTGGAGAAGGGGCTGCAGGGTGTCCCGTGTGCCATCTGCCCTGAAGGAGGCCCCTCACCTGCGGGTGCTATTGTCTGATGGCAGCTGGGCCTGCCGAGGACACTTCAGCACGCCTCTCGTGTGGATGTTTGGTGTGAGGGCCAGGCATGACCACTTTGAGTTGTTCAGTGTGTCAGAGGTGGATCTGACCAGTCTGTACAGAAGCCACCATGCGAGGTGAGTCCCTGACCGATGGGGTTGGCATGGACCTGTCACCCTTGGGACGAGGTGACGGGATTCCAAAGGAAGGTGAGTCGCCTTTGACCCCGACTGAAGTATGGGGAAGGGCAACCGTCATCGGGCTGAGTGTGACCAGCCTGACCAACATGGTGAAACCCTGTCCCTACACTCAGGCTGAGTGTCACCAGCCTGACCAACATGGTGAAACCCCGTCCCTACACTCGGGCTGTGTGTCTCGGACAACACACAACGTGCATCACGTGTGTGTCAGCAGAGTCACCAGCTCACATCGGGGTGTTTTGTAAAAGCACTGCAGGCCTGGGGACTGTGAATGTCTCTGAAGGGATGAATGCTTCACTGTGGTGCTTAAGTGAACTGCGAAGCAGAACCATGATGAGAACACAGTAGAACCGAGTGTCCCGAAAGTGAAAGGGTTAGAAGGGGAGGCAAGAGCCGGAGAAGGAGGCCCTGCAAGCTCCACGCCTCCCGCTCCCAGGCTGGGGCCTGCTGCCTGCTGGCTGTGCTCAGCTGCTTCCTGCTGAGTGCACCGCAGAGTCCTCCTCCTGTCTCCCACGCCCTGTCTGTGCCTCTCTCAGCCCTTCCTGAGTGTCCTGTCCTATGCAGGTAGCACTGGTGGGTGTGGGCAGTGTGGGGTGGAGGCTGAGGCGGGAGGATCACTTGAGCCCAGGAGGTCGAGGCCACAGTGAGCTATGATTGCACCACTGCACTCCAGCCTGGGCAAGAGTCAGACCCTGTCTCAAAAAAGGAGAAAAAAGTGCTGCCTTGTTTTGCCGTGTGCACAGATCTATGGGACACAGTGTATCTGATAGGAGGCTGTACAGTGTGGGGGGTGCTTGGGTTTGTGGTGCCAGTGCAGACCCTGTTCCCTGGAAAACGTGTCCCCGATCACCTCGAGGGTGTGTCCTTACCTTGGCCCTGGGAAGCTGGTTCATCAGGTGCTGAGGAAAGCGAGTATCTGCCTAGCTTGTGTCTGCGATGGGCCCAGCACCTGAGGTCTTTGCCCGGAGCAGAGGGCAGGCTACTGCTTATACCTGGGGGTCTGCGTGTGCGGCGAGGGGACCAAGGAGGGTAGGGGACCGTCGACCATGGCTTAGGACTCTCCTGTCTGCAGGGATGGCCCCACACACACACGCTTATGCTCACACTTACGCTCACCACACATGGACAGACAGATGCTCACACATGCACACATAGTTCCACAGTGATACACTGCAAACTTGTGCACACATGCTAACATACACACGCCTCATACACGCACTCATGCTCAAACATGCTCATATGCTCCTGCACACGCTCAATGCACATGCTGATCACATGCAGACACGTGCATGTGCTGATGCTCACATTCATGCTCACAGGCACAAACTCAGATGCTCACCCATGTACACATGCACATACATCTTCACACAGGTACACTCATACGCACATACACTAACATGCACACATGCTTACTCATTACATAAACTCACGAACAAACACATGCACACATTCACACACTCATGTTCACACACACGGTACATTTATGCAATCACATGCACATACACACATGCTCACACATCCACAAACACGCAAATTCTTGTTCACACACATGCACAAACTCACACATGCAGACTCATGCTCGCCCCCACACTCACATATTCTAAAACTGCCATTCACACACATGCACACACACACAATATATGCACTCACACATGCACACTCACACATAGTATGTGCACTCACACATGAACACGGTCCACATGAGTATATGCACTCATACATATTCACACATAGTATATGCCCTCACACATACGCCCTCACACATAGTATATGCACTCATACACACAGTCCATGTGAGTATATGCACTCAGACATACACATGGTCCATGTGAGTATATGCACTGACACACACACACATAGTATATGCACTGACACATACACACGGTCCACATGAGTATATGCACTCACAGGAGTATGTGCACTCACATACACACACACGAGTATATGCACACACAGTCCACATGGGTGTATGCACTGACACATACACACTCACACATAGTATATGCACTCTCACATACACACTTACACATGAGTATATGCACTCACATATACACACACAAGTATATGCACTGACACACAGTCCACATGAGTATATGCACTGACACATACACATTCACACATAGTATATGCACTCACACATACACAGTCCATATGAGTATAAGCACTGACATATACACGAGTATATGCACTCACATATACACACGCATGAGTATATGCACTGACACATACACAGTCCACGTGAGTATATGCACTCACACATACACACGAGTATATGCACTGACACATATACATGGTCCACATGAGCAT